>NC_026000.2:101645446-101782945 GCF_000442705.2 Elaeis guineensis
CATAATTTTCATGGATGGATCAACAGAAAAGGGTGTACAATATAAACCCTAAAAGCCACGAAAATTCCAAAAAAAATTTGGATAAATTCGGTGCAAAATTGAAAGAGTTTTGGATTTCTAAAACTCTATCTCATAGAATTCGAAATCCAAACTTATTCCTTTTAGATTTGATCCAAATCACCTTCCATGTAAGAAAGAAGAGAGGAGACCTTTTGTGAACGTGGGAGAGATCTGAGAGAGGGCTTTTGTCGCACAAAATAAGTGGAGATTGGCGTTGAATAAGAGAGAGGGCTGGAGAAGGTTTATGTGGTGCAAGGTGGAATCCTAGTCCTACTAGGATTCTGTCTCATAACTTGTTTTAATTCGGTTTTCCAAACCAAATCAAATCAAAATTAGATCAACCCAATTAAAATAGGTCTTAACCTAATTAAGAACCTAATTTAATCAGATTAAATTAGATTTAAATCTGATTTAATTTTCTAATCAAATTAGAAATTAGATTGACCCAAGTCCTAGTTGAACTAGGACTAGTCTTTCCTTGCACTTGGCTTATCCAATAAACCAATTGGACTTGATCCAATCAAGCCCAAACCAAATCTAATTAAATCATATTTAATTAGACTTAATCTCAGCCCATTGGATTAATCAAATTAAGCTAATTAGCAATCGAATTGCTAATCGATCCTCCTGCAACACTTGCACTGGGTTAAATGTCAATCGTATTGATTATTTAACCCTATAATGATTCTTAATCGTTGATCAACCATCCGATCGGATCATGAACTCTAATGTGTGTGACCTCATAGGTCCGAACCTAAGCCGGTAGCATAGAAACAAATTCCTATACCAATCGAAGTGACCATCTAGCAATGGTACCCGACGTCCGGATAGGTCGAATGTGTAGAACAACATCCTTAGAACCCATGCGGATATAGTTTTCATATAATTCATCCCCTTGACCAAAATGATCATAGGACACCCCAGAGCTCAACTGTCAACTCTGATCAGGTTGTCCACATTGTATTTCAAAATATCAAATCCATCTGATGGATTACCCTGGCCAAGGTTTTGCTAAATTGAAATACAGCGACTCATTCTTCTCCAACTCTTGGAGTGGTCAATCCCATCTCGATCACACTCTGACTTTGCAAGTACTTGACTGTGCCCAGAAGCCTTCCGTCCCTGAATTAGAAATTCAGTTAGTCCAGTACCAAAGCACAGTGAGTTGCTTGCAAGTCACTGAGGTGATCTCAAGTCTAAGGGACACTTATACCTATATCCCATCAGAGACATTCTCGACAGTAGAATACTCTGGAGTTGGTCACGTTCAATGACGATGTACCCTTACATCTCACCTGTATGCCATACCAGTGTCTCTACACTCCTTGGTTAAGAGGACAACCAACCCATATGGCCTACAGCGACCTATGCTCGATAGAAGCTGTCGTCCTTATTAACAGCCTATCATTTGGTCGTGAACAGTTTTAAGGACTAATCGATAAATCCTCTCTTTATCGAACTTAAATAGTCCTAAGGACTTCATCATAACAATGGAGTTCATTAGAAGATGAAAGCTTATGATGAAAATGCCAAATATATTTTATTTATTAACAAATCAATTACAATACTTGGTTGCTCAACCGTCAACAGCTTGACGATTGGCTTTTTGGGACACATTTCCCAACAGTATAAACCCTACACAAGGATCTAAATATGATATATATATATATATATATATATATATATATATATATATATATATATATATATATATATATAGCATGCAGTTAAATTTGAAATTCAAACTTCTACAGTAAACGTTTTACTGTTATGTGTTCAGAACACATTACTTTTGTGTGGGTAGTCGATTGCCACAATCTGATCACTATTGAAAGGGTCTGATTATTGCAATACAGTCACACAATGTGTCTGGCTTCTGCGGATCGTCCACACGAAGCTTCCGATCTGATCGGCTCCTCACGAATGCTAGTTCATGGCTGAACCCTTTTGACGGTCGATGTTGATCAAACTCCTTCGATCTTGATCTGCCGACTCCTTGGATACTCTAGATCATTAGTAGATATACTTGAGAGGTTGATGAAGTTCTTCCTAAAATTTGATGGGCTCACGATACTCGTAGCTCACTTTCTCACTTTTCGAACCCTAGGTAGAAACCCTAGGGTACTCTTAGAAAAGCCTGCGCCTCTTTCTATTTTTTTTCTTTTCTCTTCTTTTCCTTTCTTTTCTCATGCATGAGACTCTTCTCATGCCCCCTTTTCTCTCTAGGATCAGATTAGCACATGCCCTATCTTCTCTTCCTTTTAAAAAGAGAGCAAAACACATCTTTGCAGCATTTTCTCCGCGTGAGAGGATAAAGATAAGTGGTTGCTCATTTGAATTCAAATCAAATTTGAATTCAAATGCCAACCAACTCATTCTTATCCACTCTACATGTGAGAAGAGAGGGGTGTGGGTATATTTGTGCGTGGAGACTTTACACGAGAAACCTTTTCTCGTGTGGAAGAAGGGGCACACAAAATAAAGGGTGGGCACAGAGATTTGTTATCCATTCAAATTTAAACATCTTTTGAATTTGAATGGCCAACCAATCTCATCCTTATCCATTCAAAATGGTGCATAAAGAAGGGGCGTGGGATGGCTTCTGTGTGGGAGAAAATTTATGAGAACTCATTTCTCGTGAATTCAAATGGGTGCATTGAATTAAGGTGGCGCAGGGAGATTAGTCAAGGTGGTTTGAAATCCAATTGAACCAACCTTATTTAAAATAGGTTAGACACAATTAGACTAAATTAAACCTAACACGATTAGGCTTAATTAGGCTCAATAAAATTTTAATCAAATCAGGAATTAACTAAGTCCAATCCCTGATCAGATCAGGGACCAAACCACCTTGGCGATTAGGTCAACACTTAACCTAATCAAGTCAAACCCAACTGAATCTAATTCAATTGGACTTGATCCAAAAATAATTACTCCATCAAATTGAGTTAATTAGCAATCAAATTACTAATTAAACCTCTCATAAATATTGGGTCTAAATTCGATGGGCAATCGGACATCAGAGTCCATCGAAATGAAACCCTGATCAAAAAGTCCCAAACCAGTGGGACTCTTGACCCCAGTACCCAAAATGTGTGGTACTCATGATCAGAGAATCTTGATTCTCGATCACCAAGTCCCAGACATGTAGGACTCAAAGTCCACGAGCATTAGGACTCTTCACCAGCCATCAGATCAGATAGAAACCTCTAATGTGTGTAACCCCACAGGTTTGAACCTATGCCGGTAGCACAGGAACTAATTCCTATACTAATCAAAGTGACCATCTAGCATTGGTACCCGATGTCTGGATAGGTCGAATAGTCGTAATTGCAACACTCAGAACATATGTGAATATGGTTACTATATAATTCATCCCTTTTGACCCCTATATTTAGGATGACTCAGGGTTAAACTGTCAACCCTAATTAGATCATCTGAATTGTGCTCAACTCAAACAGTTCTGTGACTCCTCACTAGGACTACCCTGGCCAATGTTTTGCTAAATTGAAATACGACAGTACACAGCTCCTGAACAGGAGTGGTCAATCTCATCTTGACACATGCACCGACAAATCAAGTACTTGACTACACCCAGCAATCTTTCATTACTGAATTAAAAATTCAGGTAGTCCAGTGCCTAAGTACAGTGAGTTGCTTGCAAGTCACCGTGGCGGTCTTAAGTCGGAGGGACATTTATACCCATATCCCATTAGAGCAAATCTTGACAGCAGAAATAGCTCCGGAGTCGGTCATGTTCAGTGCAGATATACCCTTACATCTCACCTGTATGCCATACCAGTGTCTCCACACTCCTTGGTTAAGAAGACAACCAACCCATATGGCACACAATGACCTATGCTTGATTAACATTGTTGTCCTTGATAACAACGTATCATTTGGTTGCAAACAGGTTTAAGGACTAAACGACAAATCCTCCTTTATCGAGACTAAATAGTCCTAAGGACTTTACCACAACACAGGAGTTCATTAGAAGATGAAATAATTTATGATAAAAAATATCAAAATAACTTTTATTTATTTATAATTTATATACTAATACAAGAATGAGCACAACCATCAATAGGATGATGATTGGCTTTGGGATACTATTCTCAACAATCTCCCACTTGGCCTAAAGTCAATCGGTGCAGTATCTAATACCCATCTTCGACTTGAAGTCATTGAACTCCTTCACCACAATGGCTTTAGTGAATGGGTCGGCCAGGTTCTCCTTTCCGTCGATCTTCTGAAGGTCGACGTCACCTCGATCCATGATTTTTCGGATGAGATGGTAGCGGTGCAGAATATGCTTCATCCGCTGGTGTGCCTTCGATTCCTTCGCCTGTGTAATGGCTCCAGAGGTGTCACAATAGAGCAGAAATGGACCAACAAGGGAGGGTGCTGCTCCAAGCTTGGTGATGAATTTTCTCAGCCACACCATTTTTTTGGCAGCATCTGATGCAGCGACATACTTTGCCTCGCAAACTGAATCAGCCACAGTGTGCTGCTTGAAACTCTTCCAGCAGACAGTCCCACCATTAAGGGTAAAAATAAATCCCGACACACTCTTGCTATCATCGTGATTAGACTAGACACTAGAGTCTGTAAACCCTATAAGTCTCAAGTCTGATTCACTATAAACAAGCCACTGGTCCTTAGTATTTCTTAAATACTTCAGGATGGTTTTAACAACCTTCCAGTGATTCTCCCCTGGATCAGATTGGTATTTACTCACTACCCCTAGTGAGTATGCCATATCTGGTCATGTACATATCATGACGTACATGATAGATCCCACTATCGAAGCATATAGAATTCTACCCATACGCTCTCTCTCTTGAGGTGTTGTCGGACAATCCCTCTTCGAGAGAGAAATTCCATAGCCTATCGGTAGATAGCCTTTCTTGAAATTCTCCATGCTGAACCTCTTCAGCATAGTATCAATATACATAGACTAGGATAAGCCAAGCAACCTTTTAGATCTATCCCTATAGATCCTCATCCCTAGGATGTAGGAAGCTTCTCTCAAATCCTTCATGGAGAACTATGACGACAGCCAAATCTTTATTCCATGTAATGCAGGGACATCATTTTCGATTAAGAGAATATCATCCACATACAATACAAGAAATATCACTACTAGACCATTAGCCCACTTATAAATGTAGGGCTCTTCTCCATTCTTAATGAAGCCATACATTTTGATCGTCCTATCAAAATGTATGTTCCAACTCTAAGATGCTTGCTTAAGTCCATAAATGGACCTCTGTAGCCTGCGCACCTTAGACTCATCTGTGGATGTGAATCCTTCAGGTTGTATCATATACACCTCTTCGTCCAGCTCTCCGTTTAGGAAAGCTGTTTTCACATCCATTTGCCAGATTTCATAGTCCAGATGGGCAGCTATTGCAAGCATAATCCGAATAGATTTGAGCATTGCCACAGGAGAAAATGTCTCGTCATAGTCTATACCATAACGTTGACGATATCCCTTGGCAACCAGATGGGCTTTATAGGTCTCCATCTTTCCATCTGCACCCCTCTTCCTCTTGAAGACCCACTAACACCCTATGGGTTTTACTCCTTCAGGTGGGTCAACCAATGTCCACACATCGTTGACCTTCATGGACTCCATTTCGGATTTCATGGCCTCTAGCCATTTATCAGAGTCAGGTCTCTGCATTGCATCCATGTAGGTGATCGGATCCTCATCATTTTCAAGTTTGACTGGATCGCTGTCCCGGATCAAGAAACCATAGTATCTGTCCAGTTGACGTGGTACTCTATCAGACTGCTTTAAGGGTGCATGAACAATGGGCTCTGGATTTGATCTAACCAAATCCAGTTCAGGTTCAGCAACTTGTGTCGATTTTTCCACCTGCCGAACTTCCTCAAGTTCGACCTTAGAGGCAATAGTCCCTTCACCAAGGAACTCTTTTTCCAAAAAGATTGCCTTAAGGCTAACAAACACCTTTTGCTCATCAACTAGGTAGAAATAATACCCTTTGTTCTCTTTTGGGTACCCTATGAAATAACACTTGTCAGACCTAGGTCCAAGCTTATCCGTAATTAAACATTTAACATAAGTTGGACACCCCCAAACCCTAAGGTGCGAGAGTACTGGCTTACGTCCTATCCATATCTCATATGGCATTTTGGTTACAGACTTACTCGAAACCCTATTTAGAAGGTAACAAGCTGATTCGAGCGCATATCCCCAGAGGAAGATCGATAGACCAGCAAACCCCATCATGGATCGAACATATCCAATAAGGTCTGATTCCTCCTTTCAGACACACCATTATGCTGTGGTGTTCCAAGAGGAGTCCACTGAGAGAGAATCCCATTCTCCCCAAGATATGTCAGAAACTCATTGAAAAGGTATTCACCTCCTCGATCAGATCAAAGAATTTTAATACACTTTCCAATTTATTTTTTTACCTCATTTCAGAATAGTTTGAACATTTCAAATGACTCCGACTTATGCTTCATTAAGTAGACATACTCATACCTCGATAGATCGTCTGTGAAGGTTATGAAATAGAAATATCCACCTCCTGCACTTGAGCTCATGGGTCCACATACATCAGAATGTACCAAACCCAAGAGTTCACTAGCTCGCTCACCTTTTTCAGTAAAAGGTGACTTGGTCATCTTCCCAAGAAGACAGAACTCATAGGTTGGAAGTGATTCACAATCACCAACTTCAAGAATTTCTTTTTGAGCCAACCTGTTTATCCGGTTCTTATTGATATGACCTAGCCTACAGTACCAAAGGTAGACTTCTGACACATTATCTATTCTAGAGTATTTACCGAAGGTTTGAACCACATTAACAGGCTGTGATAGTAAGTAAATTCCATTATTTAGTTGTCCAACAAACATTGTAACACCATTCAAAATGATATTGTAAATATTTTTTTTTATTAAAAATTTATAACTGTACATGGCCAAAAGGCCTACAGAAATAATATTTAATAAAAAACTTGGACAATAGTGACATTCACTCAGAATTACATTACGAGAATTGATTACAAGGTTCATGATTCCTAAAGCTAGAACTGAAACTTTGCTTCCATCTCCAACATTCAGGAACCTCTCGCCTTCATCAAATCTTTTACTGACCTGCAGACCCTGCATCGAATTACAGATATGATAAGGGCTTTCCGTATCCAATACCCAGGCAGTAGTATCACAAATGAAAAAGTTGCAAGGTGTTATCATATAATTATCTTGCTTCTTCTTCGGCCTGTTCGGGTCCAGGGAGGCAATGTATAGAGGATAGTTTCTCTTCCAATGCCCCTGCTTCTTGCAAAAGAAGCACTCTGTTTGGTTCTGGTCAAGCTTGCACTTCTTGGTCTGACCCTGTGCAGATGTCCCAGCATGCGGCTGCACCTTCTTATTCTTCTTCTTCTTATTCTTCTTCCCTCTCTTAAAAGGTCAACGACTAGAAGAAGACCCTCCCACAATATTCACCAACTCCTTATGGAGCTGGTGATCCTTCTCAAAGTTCTGCAGCAACCCCAATAAGCCGTGGTAGTTCACTACAGGCTTTGTCATCTAAAAATGAGTAAGAAAGGGGAGGAAGGACTTGGGCAAAGAATTAAGGATCGCATCCTTACCGAGCTGCTCGTGCAAGAGAAAGCCCAGTTTACTTAGGCACTCAATCATTTCGATCATGTACAGTACATGATCAGTGACTGAGGCCCTATCCCTTTTTCGAGCATTGAAAATGGCACAACTAGTTTTGTGCCTTTCAACATCGTCAGGCATGCCAAAGGAGTCGTTCAACATTTGAAGCATCTCCTGCGGCTGGGCATTCTCGATCCTACGGCTGAACTCATCATTCATTACCACCAGCATTATGCATCGAACGGTGGTGCGGTCATTGAGCCACTTTTGTTAAGTATCTCAAACCGTCCCTCTAGCATTCGGGGCTGGCTCCTTAGGTGTCAGATCCGTTACTACATAAAGGATCCGCTCATGCTCAAGGATGATTTTCAATTTTCGATACTAGCTATCGAAATTAGGTCCCATGAGCTTGTCATTATCTAATAATAATCGGAGCGACAGGGTAGTGGCTATAGCTGCATAAAGGAAAATCAGACCTCTATTAGTATATAAATTATTAATACTAAAGATTTGGACTTTAGTCTAAAGTTTCTCCTAGTATTTTTATGAACTGGTAGCCTCAACTTCCAATTCGAGGAATTACTTTAATTCCTTAGTGGGTACTAGAATCCACATAGACCACACACGAGCCCAACTTTGGTTGGTCAACCCATGTGCATCTATGGGTAGGTTCATAACCAGTTGTTTCTTTAAACAACTTCTAGTAATTTGATTTTGCCCCAGAATCTAATCAGTAGGCTTTGGCCTCCACTGAAAAGATCTGGTTAGGTCCAACCATTAACGTGACTTGATTTGATGAATCAAACCAATAAATGATCAGGCCCGACTTTGGCCAGCCGACTTGACCACCATCAGAAAGACTCAACCAAATTATCATATTATGAATGATAATTCCATTAGTCAATAAGCACCAGACCTTTGGACCTCCAGTGATTATTAAACTAATGGACTCATTATCACTCACTTAATGGGAGGCAATGATTTAGTTATCACTATAACTTAATCATTTTTAGGGACCTAATAATTTTTTGAGAATTTTATTAAAGGATAGAAGAGAAGAAATTAACCAGCCAATTTCAATCCTCCCACTGACTTCACCAAGTCAGATTAAAAAAGAATTTAATTAAAGCCGGCATTAGGAGCACCTAAATCAGTCACACTGATTTACCTAATGATATGGGTGAGCCCTAATCACCAAGTAATCTAATCAAAGCCTAACTCACCTGGTTGGCTAGGTAAGTGAGATCAGTGGTGAGGATATGCCATTAACTCGTCAGAGATCGAATCAATGCGAGTAGCTCCCACTTAAAAATCACTGGTCAGACTACTGAACATACCTTAGACACCAACCGGTTCATTAGTTTTAATTTGATCAACTTAGTAAATAGGATTCCACCACGTAGCCATGAATTAAGTCCATCTTGGTCTAGTTAAAGATATGGACCCATTCAACTACAACTATTGGAGTTGAGTCTAGAGTGTCCTTGACCTAATCTAATTCAATTTTTGATTAGATTTGACCAATTACTCTAATTTAGTCCATTTCTTTAACTTAACCTTAGGTCTAACCCAATTATGAACCTAATCCATCTAATTCATTGACCCATAAGTTTATGTAATTGTCTTAGGTCTTAATGCACAATTCTAGACCAACTAGACAACACTTAATTCTTTTAATTAAGTATTTGGACTGATGGGTCAGGGTTTGGCATTTCAAAAATAATTTTTAAATTTGAAAGGTTTTATTTTCTGTTCACCAAATGTGTTGACTCATTTCATAAACGGATCAGCACATTTTATAAATAGTAATCTTATTGCTAATTTACATAACAGAAAATAACTCAATCAAAATAAATCATGAATATTCCTTTAGATCTAATCTAACACATTCATGATAAATTTTACAATTGAACCTTTACAATTAAGTTCTTTCGCTGCTTCGTCTGCATGGGATATAATTGCATCGGCACCCTTACCACCATAGGAGAACCCCATCGAATGGGAGGAGAGGGCCTTTAAACCCTACTTTTCTCCTATGACCAGATGACCATGGCAACCAACCCAATTAGACTACTTACTACTTGGATCAAGTATATCTAAATATACCAATTTCAAAATTTAAATTTTAAATTTTAAATTTTGAATTTTAAATTTCAAATAAATTTCAAATTTCAAATTTCAAATTTTGAATTTCAAATTTTTTGAATTTTGAATTTCAAATTTCAAATTTCAAAATTTAAATTTTGAATTTTGAATTTCAAATTTTTAAATTTTAAATTTTGAATAAATTTTAAATTTTAAATTTTAAATTTAAACTTTTAGATTACAACTTAATCTACGCATGCGTATGTATATCATATTTTAAAACCCGCTCTGATACCATTTGAAGTAAATTTTAGTACAGGGGTAAAATAATAATTTTAAAACTTTTTTAAAATTACTATTCTATAGTAAAAATTATTAATTAATCTAATTAATTAATATATATAAACCCTACATAAGGATCTAAATATGATATATATATAGCATGCATTTAAATTTGAAATTCAAACTTTTAAAGTAAATATTTTACTGTTATGTGTTCAGAACACATTACCTTTGTGCAGGTAGTCGATCGTCACAATCTGATCACCATTGGAAGGGTCTGATCATCATACTATAGCCACACAGTGTGTCTGGTCTCTGTAGATCATCCACACGAAGCTCTCGATCTGATCGGCTCCTCACGAATGCTAGTTCGTGACTGAACCCTTTTGACGGCCGATGTTGATCAAACTCCTTCGATCTTGATCTACCGACTCTTCAGATACTCCAGATCATTAGCAAATGCACTTGAGAGGTTGATGAAGCTCTCTCTAAAATTTGGTGGGCTCACAACACTCGTAGCTCACTTTCTCACTTCCTGAACCCTAGGTAGAAACCCTAAGGTACTCTTAGAAAAGCCTGCGCCTCTTTCTGTTTCTTTTTTTTTCTCTTCTTTTTCTTTCTTTTCTCACGCACAAGACTTTTGTCATGCCCCCTTTTCTCTCTAGGATCAGATTAGCGCATGCTCTATCTTCTCTTCCTTTTAAAAAGAGAGCAAAATGCATCTTTGCAGCATTTTCTCCGCGTGAGAGGATAAAGATAAGTGGTTGCTCATTTGAATTCAAATCGAATTTGAATTCAAATTGATTTGAATTCAAATGCCAACCAACTCATTCTTATCCACTCTATGCATGAGAAGAGAGGGCATGGGTATATTTGTGCGTGGAGACTTTACACGAGAAACCTTTTCTCATGTGGAAGAAGGGGCGCACAAAATAAAGGGTGGGCACAGAGATTTGTTATCCATTCAAATTCATACATCTTTTGAATTTGAATGGCCAACCAATTTTATTTTTATCCATTCAAAATGGTGCACAAAGAAGGGGCGTGGGATAGCTTCTGCATGGAAGAAAATTCATGAGAACTCGTTTCTCGTGAATTCAAATGGGCGCATGTGAAGTGAGGTGGCGCAGGGAGATTAGTCAAGGTAGTTTGAAATCCAATTGAACCAACCTTATTTAAAATAGGTTAGACACAATTAGACTAAATTAAATCTAAGACAATTAGACTTAGTTAGGCTCAATAAAATTTTAATCAAATTAAAAATTGACTAAGCCCAACCCCTGATCAGATCAGGGACCAAACCACCTTGGTGATTAGGTCAACACTTAACCTAATTGGGTCAAACCTAACTGAATCCAATTCAATTGGACTTGATCCAAAAATAATTACTCAATCAAATTGAGTTAATTAGTGATCAAATCACTAATTAAACCTCTCATAAATATTGAGTCCAAATTCGATGGGCAATCGGGTATTAGAGTCCATCGAAATAAAATCCTGATCAAAAAGTCCCAAACCAGTGGGACTCTTGACCTCGGTACCCAAAATGTGTGGTACTCATGATCAAAGAATCTTGATTATCGATCACAGAGTCTCAGGCACATAGGATTCAAAGTCCACGAGCATTAGGACTCTTCACCAGCCATCAGATCAGATAGGAACCTCTAATGTGTGTGACCCCGCAGGTTCGAACCTAAGCTGGTAGCACAGAAACCAATTCCTGTACTAATTGAAGTGACCATCTAGCAATGGTACTCGACATCCAAATAGGTCGAATAGTCACAATCGCAATATTCAAAACCTACATGAATATGGTTACTGTATAATTCATCCCTTTTGACCCCTATGTTTAGGATGACTCAGGGTTAAACTGTCAACCCTGATTAGATCATCCGAATCATGCTCAACTCAAACAGTCCTGTGACTCCTCACTAGGACTATCCTGACCAAGATTTTGCTAAATTAAATATGACTATACACAGTTCCTGAACAGGAGTGGTCAATCCCATCTTGACACACGCACCGACAAGTCAAGTACTTGACTACACCCAGCAGCCTTCCATCACTGAATTAGAAATTCAGGTAATCTAGTGCCTAAGTGCAGTGAGTTGCTTGCAAGTCACCATGGCGGTCTCAGGTCAGAGGGACATTTATACCCATATCCCATCGGAGCAAATCTTGACAGCAGAAATAGCTTCAGAGTCATTCACATTCAGTGTAGATGTACCCATACATCTCACCTGTATGCCATATCAGTGTCTCCACACTCCTTGGTTAAGAGGACAACCAACCCATATGGCACACAACGACCTATGCTTGATAAACGTTGTTGTCCTTGGTAACAACGTATCATTTGGTCGCGAACAGGTTTAAGGACTAAATGATAAATCCTCCTTTGTCGAGTCTAAATAGTCCTAAGGACTTCACCATATCACAGGAGTTCATTAGAAGATGAAACAATTTGTGATAAAAAATATTAAAATAATTTTTATTTATTTATAATTTATACACTAATATAAGAATGAGCACAACCGTCAATAGGCTAACGATTGGCTTTGGGATACTATTCCCAACATGAGCAACCTTGTATTGTAATTGATTTGTTAATAAATAAAATATATTTTTGATATTTTTATCATAAGTTTTTATCTTTTAATGAACTCCATTATTGTGATGAAGTCCTTAGGACTATTTAGGTTCGATATAGAGAAAATTTATCGATTAGTCCTTAAAACTGTTCACAACCAAATGATAGGCTGTTAATAAGGACGACAGCTTCTATCGAGCATAGGTCGCTGTAGGCCATATGGGTTAGTTGTCTTCTTAATCAAAGAGTGTAGAGACACTGGTATGACATACAGGTGAGATGTAGGGGTACATCGATATTGAACATGACCAACTCCAGAGCATTCTGCTATTGAGAATGTCTCTGATGGGATATAGGTATAAGTGTCCCTTAGACATGAGATCACCTCAGTGACTTGCAAGCAACTCACTGTACTTTGATACTAGACTAACTGAATTTCTAATTCAGTGATGGAAAGCTTTTGGACACAGTCAAGTACTCGCAAAGTCAGAGTGTGATCAAGATGGAATTGACCACTCCAAGAGTTGGAGAAGAATGAGTCGCTGTATTTCAATTTAACAAAATCTTGGTCAGGGTAATCCATTAGATGGATTTGATATTTTGAAATACAATGTAGACAACCTGATCAGAGTTGATAGTTGAACTCTGAGGTATCCTATGAGCATTTTGGTCAAGGGGATGAATTATATGAAAACTATATCTGCATGGATTCTAAAAATATTGTTCTACACATTCGACCTATCCGACCGTCGGGTACCATTGCTAGATGGTCACTTTGATTGGTATAGAAATTTATTCCTATATTATCAGCATAGGTTCAGACCTATGAGGTCACACACATTAGAGTTTATGATCTGATCGAATGGTTGATCAACAATTAAGAATCATTCTAGGGTTAAACGATCAATACGATTGACATTTAATCTAGTGCAAGTGTTGCGGAGGATCGATTAGTAATTTGATTGCTAATTAGCTTAATTTTATTAAATAAATGGGTTGAGATTAAGTCTAATTGAATATGATTTAATTAGATTTAGTTTGGGCTTGATTGGATCAAGTCCAATTGGTTTATTGGATAAACCAAGTGCAAGAAAAAACTAGTTCTAGTTCAATTAGGACTTGGATCAACCTAATTTCTAATTCGATTAAAAAATTAAATTAAATTTAAATCTAATTTAGTCTGATTAAATTAGGTTCTTAATTAGATTAAGATCTATTTTAATTAGGTTAATTTGGTTTTGGTTTGAATTGGTTTGAAAAATCAAATTTGAACAAGTCATAGATTGAACCCTAGTAAGACTAAAATTCCACCTTGCGCCACCTTAGCCCCCCATGCCCACTCTCTCTTATTTTGTATGACAAAATTTTCTCTCCCAAGCCTTCATGCATGCCCAAATCTTTCCACTCTTTCTCTCTTACATGGGATGTGGTTGTGGACCAAGTCAAAGTAGGAATTAGTTTGGATTTCAAATTCTATGAGATAGAATTTTAGGAAACCAAAACTCTTTCTTTATGGCATTAATTTTACCTAGATTCTTTTTAAGATTTTTGTAATTTTTATGATACATATTGTGCGCCCTTTGCTGGTGGTCCATGATAGAAAAAGAAGGAAGGGGCACCCAAGAATTGGGCACCACTTGTCTTGCCCTGTTTGGATTTTTTTTAACTAGGTATTTGACCTAGATAAGGATTCTTCATATCTCATTATTTGAAATAAATTCTTTCTTGAGATTTTTGTGGATTATAGAGCATTGAGAGTATTTAGAGTGTGTAAAAATTAGGAAGAAAGAGTGTTGTGCATGGAGATATAATAGACACAAAACTAGGTGTCTAGGTGAGAGCAAAGAGAAGAAGAAGAGGGTCTTCTTCTAGGGTTGCTGTGTTCACCTCTTTCCTTCCTCCATCTGTGAGTTTTCTGAGAGTGTCTCACATCTAAAACTCCTTCTCCTACTTCTCATCTTTGGAAGAGTCCAAATTAAGAAGAAAGAGGCATCTGATCGACCATCGAAGAAGGATCAGCGCAATACTAGCATATTGTGCTGATTTTCTGGATCAGAACTTCTGATCATGATTCGTGGGCTCGTGTGGATGACTCCTAGAGGTTGAACGCATGTGCAGCTCACAACGTCATCCTTAAGCCTAGATCAGCAAAGTTAGAATGTCTAACTTGCAAGGCAATAGATCTGATCTATTATATTTTACATACATTAGATGTAGTATAGAAACATATTGATATGATCAACATGTAGTTCTTGCTCTTTATAGTTTAATTTTTGATTTAATGTCATGTAATAATCATATAATAGGATCTTAGATCTAGAGATTCTTTGATTTTAAAAGATAAATTATATTTTATTTTAGTCTTCCACTGCCTGATCTTGAAAAAACTTCAAGATCTAACCCTGAAATCTTAGATCTGGTTCCTTCAACTATAACAAGCATAAAGGATATTTCAATTTGCTCATATAGAAGATATTGCCATTCATAATATTTCATAGCACATATATGAGGTATTTTTCATATCACATAATTAAGACATTTCAATTGATGCCATTCTTAAAAATCAATCCAAATGATATTCATAGAAGTTAAATATATATATATATATATATAATATATATATATATATATATATATATATATATCCAAAATATGACTGAAGAGTTATTAGATACATAAGTGTCACCAAACATAAGAGTCAAGTCAAAATACATAGGCCATACAAAAGTCATGGGTAACAAAAAATACAACTATTCATGAGTCAATCAGCCAACAAATCAGGGATGGCAAAATTAACCCGACCCGATGGGTATACACCCTACCCGAACCCGGTCAAACCCAAAAAATAGGGTTTGACTGGGTTTGGGTTCGGGTTTGGGTAAAACCCGAAAACTATAGTACGGGTATGGGTAGGGTATGGGTAGTGCTATTTTCTACCCGAACCCGACCCGAACCTATGGATATGGATAATATCCGAACCCATATCCGAATATATATATATAAATATATATATATATATATATATATATATATATATATATACATATACATATACATATATACATATCCGAATATATATACATATACATATATATATATATATTTATATATATACACACACACACACACATATATATATACACATATATACACACACACACACATATACACACACATATATATGATCTCTCTCTCTTTCTCTCTCTCTCTCTCTATATATATATATAATTATATATATGTATGTATGTATATGTATGCATGCATATATGTATGCATGTATGTATGTGTGTGTGTTAGAAGTGTGTATGTGCGTATGTATGTATGTATATATATATAATTGGTAATTCTATTTTTGATTGATAATATGCATAAAATTATTTTACTTTTATTTTTGGTATAGAATGGATGGGTATGGGTTGGGTATGGGGCGGGTATGGATTGGGTATGGGAAAATGGGTTACCCACGTGTATCCCCGAACCCGTTGGGTATGGGGATGGGTATCTCTTTTCTTACCCGATTGGGTATCGGGTAGGGTTTGGGTATAGGGTATTAAGTTCGGGTTTGGGGATGGGTAGTATACTACCCGACCCAAACCCTACCCATTCCATCCCTACAACAAATACAAAAGTCATAAGTTAGATCCTAGACATAAAAGACTAACTATGCTAGATCTAATAAATATCATGGCTAGAGGTATTAGAATAAAAGAGTCAGAGATATGATGAGGAGTCTCAAGGATAAAACCACAGACACATCCTTGACCACGTCTGCCTTGGCCACAAATAAAAGTACTAACACGAGCAGAAGGGCGAGAAGGCCCTGGAGCCTGGAAAGATATGGACTCTGCTAGGATAACAAGTCTGGTGGTGTCCAATTATTCCAAAGCCCTTGACATGGACTACATCAGGGTACCAATCTGAGTAGAGAGTCTCACTGGAGTCCCTGATCTCTCTCCTCAAAAAGTCAAAGCCACTCTCCAAAATACCTCGAAGCCTAGCCGCCTCTGCGGACAGGTTGGAGACCTCCGTGATGTCCTCTTGCGGCTAGAGATGGGCTAAGGCTAATACCTGCTTCTACAAATCTAAAACTCTATCCGTCAGTCTCAAAATATATCCCTCAAGCTCCTCAAGTCGTACAGACTGAGCTATAAGCATCTGAAAGATAGTAGAGACATGAGGGATCATAGTCTGGTCTGAAACAGCCTGTGATGTCATTCTTTGAGTAAAACCTAAGGTGGCAAACTGCTGGGATAAGATAGATGTAACCTACTAGGAAATTAACTGAATCTGATTGTCTGCAAGTCTGATCACTGAAGAATCTACTCTGCTCCCTGATTGTGGTATAGAAGCATCCCTCCTCACTGACTCTGAGGGACCAGCCTCGTGATCAGACATGAACTAAATATCAGGAGATGCTCTGTGATCACGAGGAGGTGAAGACGGTCCCTCCTCCTCTGCTCTCTCCTCTACTCTTTGTCAACACCCTTCGACCAACCACCATCAGTCTTTGTAAAACCCATGCGGTGCAGTGTGTGGCGGTTGATGGTGTCAGAATATGATAATCTGGTGACTGCCTCTCCCTCAAAATAAACTTCGAACCTCCTAAAGACTAGGGTGAGTGCCATACCATAAGGCAGGTAAGCCTTAGACCTATTTAAGGTCTCTCTCATGGCCTCAAATATCAGAGTAGGAAGGTTCAAGGGGATCTCGGTGATCACATGGTACATGATGCATATATCCTTACCAGATAAGAAGTCATGTCTGCCACTCCTAGAGATAAAAAGTTTGATCACCATGTGATGCAAAAGTCTCATCTCTACTGAAAGTATCGTTGCTTCTAATTTATTTAAATTTTAGTAAATGCTCTCCCTAAAATAACACTTAGTCCCTCTTCTTTGATTGAGAGCTCCATATAAGTATAACCTTCACAAGGCAAGTGCAAGATTTGCCCAAATGCAATGGATCAAGAATAATGTTAACACCTTTCACCAAAGACTTTACTGTTCCATTGTAGTAACTTAAATTCAAATAGAACTCTCTAACCAAATCAACATAAGTATTTTTCTTCAATAGACAGTAAAACTCTCATCTTTGACTTTTAATTTTTGATCTAATTAAGAACCCTTCTTTTTTAAAAAACTTAAAATCTATTTTCTTTTGGGTTCTACTTTTCGATTGGAGAGTGGTACCTTACTTGGACTAAGTGGGGACTGTGAAGAAGCTAGAGGAGGCCCTGAAACTGGGGTTGGAGCAAGAGAGGACTCGGCTGCCATTTTTTTCTTGCGCACTTCCTCCTCTAACCCACGAGCAGACTTTCTTCTCTATGATAGCTTCAATTTGGGAGCCATTTTGGATAAGAGAGATTTGCAAACAGCTTAGGAGACCTAATGAGAGGTAAAGTGGAAAGGATTTTAGAGAAAAAATAAGAATTTTGAAGAGATAGACCGTCAGTTTGGAGAAGAGGATTTGAAGCTAGGGTAAGCTTAATCCGCCCAAATAAAAAAGAAAAAGAGAAGGGACCAAGTTCCTAAAAGGGCGATTTGAAGGGAGAAACCCGATGGAAAGAGGGATTTTAAGAGAAATTTTGTGGTTGAGAGAGTGGAGAGGAAAGGGATTTTTGTTCAGTGGGAAGAGGATGTCGAAAGGCAAAGGGTCGGCCTCTTAACTAACAAAGATTTCTCAATAAAATAGAGCGTCCGATGGATTTTAACAAAAATTACAAGTTTACCCTAGGGTCAACCCCAGGGGTCAACTCATGGCTATGAAAAATTCAAAGAAATGATGAAAAAATTTCAAAAAAAATTAAAACTTGAGAGAAGAGTGTCTATTTAAGAGATTGATCATATGAAGGATAGTTTTGAGCTTTTAAGAAAGAAGAGTGAGAATTGAGCTCAAAATTTGATTCAATAAATTTTTGACAAAAAAAACTTGGAATCAGAAAGATACTTAAATTGATGGATCAAAGATTCCTAGTTCTCTCCTAATTTCACAAAATCTATCTTCACTTAAAGTCTTGGTAAAGATGTTAGCCAATTATTTTTCAGTACATACATAATCAAGAATTATATCATTGTTTTGGACATATTCTCTTATGAAATGATGTCTAATTTCAATATGCTTTGATCTAGAGTGCTGAATTAAATTTTTAGTTAGATTAATAGCACTAGTGTTATCACATCTTATGAGAGTTTCATTGAGTTGGATGCCAAAGTCCTCAAGTTATTGCTTAATCCATAAGATTTGAGCACAGCAACATCCAACTGTAATCTATTCGGCCTCGACCGTAGACAGTGCCATCAAATTTTGCTTCTTACTAAACCAAGAGATTAAGTTAACTCCTAAAAATTGATAAGTTTCACTAGTATTTTTTCTATGTAATCTACATCCAGCAAAATCGATATCTGAATATCCTATTAAGTCAATTGATGAGTCCTTAGAATACCATAATCCTAGAGGTTGTATACCTTTTAAATATTTAAAAATTCTTTTAACTGCAAATAAATGTGATTCTTTTGGATTTGATTGAAAGTGTCCATATAGACAAACACTAAACATAATATCTGGTCTACTAATAGTTAAATACAATAAGGAATCAATCATGCCTCTATAGGGGTGCCAATTACTTTGGAGCCCTTCATTCTATATCTTTTGAGTAGTTAACTTGTGTACTTGCTTCGGATGATAGAGATCCCTTCCTTTGTTTGTTTGATTTGGTATCCGAGAAAGAATATAAGTTCTCCCATCATGCTCATCCCGAGCTCCCCCTGCATGAGCTTAGCAAAATCTTGACAAAGAGTTTCATTAGTAGGCCCAAATATAATATCATCAATGTATATTTGCATAACTAAGATATCATTATGATTTCTTTTAATGAAAAGGGTTGTATCTGTTGGGAATAGTGTCCCAAAGCCAATCGTCAGCCTGTTGATGGTTGTGCTCTTTCTTGTATTAGTATATGAATTATAAATAAATAAAAATTATTTTGATATTTTTCATTACAAATTATTTCATCTTCTAATGAACTCCTGTGTTGTGGTGAAGTCCTTAGGACTATTTAGACTCGACAAAAGAGGATTTGTCATTTAGTCCTTAAACCTGTTCGCGACCAAATGATACATTATTACCAAGGACAACAACATTTATCAAGTATAGGTCATTGTGTGCCATATGGGTTAGTTGTCCTCTTAACCAAGGAGTGTGGAGACACTGGTATGGCATACAGGTGAGATGTAAGGGTACATCTGCACTGAACGTGACCAACTTCGGAGCATTTTCTGCGGTCAAGATTTGCTCCGATGGGATATGAGTATAACTGTCCCTCCGATCTGAGATCACCACGGTGACTTGCAAGCAACTCACTGCACTTAGGCACTGGACTACCTGAATTTCTAATTCAGTGATGGAAGGATGCTAGGTGTAGTCAAGTACTTGACTTGTCGGTGCATGTGTCAAGATGGGATTGACCACTCCAATTTAGGAGTTGTGTACAGTCATATTTTAATTTAGCAAAACCTTGGCCAGGGTAGTCCTGTGAGAAGTCATGGGACTGTTTGAGTTGAGCACGATTCGGATGATCTAATCAGGGTTGACAGTTTAACCCTGAGTCATCCTAAACACAGGGGTCAAAAGGATGAATTATACAATAACCATATTCATGTAGGTTCTGAGTGTTGCGATTGTGACTATTTAACCTATCTGGATATCGGGTACCATTGCTAGATGGTCACTTCGATTAGTACAGGAATTGGGTCTTGTGCTACCGGCTTAGGTTCGAACCTGCGGGGTCACACACATTAGAGGTTCCTATTTGAACTGATGGCTGGTGAAGAGTCCTAATGCTCATGGACTTTGAGTCCTACATGTCTAAAACTCTGTGATCGACAATTAAGATTCTCTAATCATGAGTTTCATACATATTGGGTACCGAGGTCAAGAGTCCCACTGGTTTGGAATTTTTTGATCAGGGTTTCATATCGATGGACTCTGATGCCCGATTGCCCATTGAATTTGGACTTAGTATTTAATGAGAGATTTAATTAGTGGTTTGATCACTAATTAACTCAATTTGATTGAGTAATTATTTTTGGATCAAGTCCAATTGAATTGGATTTAGTTGGGTTTGACCCGATTAGGTTAAGTGTTGACCTAATCGCTAAGGTATTTTGGTCACTGATTTGATCAGGGGTTGGGCTTAGTCAATTCCTGATTTGAGTAAAATTTTATTGAGTCTAATTCAGCCTAATTAAGTTGGGTTTAACTTAGTCTAATTGTGCCTAACCTATTTGATTAGGTTGGCTCAATTAGGTTGAAACCACTTTGACCTCATCTCCCTGTGCCACCTCACTTATCTTTGCCCATTTGAATTCACGAGAAACAACTTCTTGTGAATTTTCTCCCATGCAGAAACCTTCCACACCCCTCCATTTGTGCACCATTTGGGTGGATAAAGATGGTTGGTTGGCCATTCAAATTCAAATGAAGTTTGAATTTGAATGGGCAACTAATCCATGCACCACCTAGCCTTATCCATTTGTGCACCATTTGCTTTACATGAGAAAGAGTTTCTCATGTAAACTCTCCATGCACAAGGGAGCCCACACCCTTCTCTTCTCATGCCAAGAGTGGATAAGGATGGGTTGGTTGGCATTTGAATTCAAATTTGATTTGAATTCAAATGAGCAACCACCTAGCTTTATCCTCTCACGCATTTAAGACGCGTCTTGCACTGTTTTAAAAGAGAAAAGAAGGTGGGGCGTGCATAGAATTTTTTTGAGAGAGAATAGTGGGCATGAGGAAGCCATGTGCATGAGTTGAAAGTTCAAAAACTTTCGAGAGAAAAGAAAAGAAAAGAAACAAAAGTGGGCGCAGGGTTTTCAGTGAGTACCCTAGGGTTTCTGCCTGGGGTTCAGGAAGTGAGAAGGTGAGCTACGAGTGTCGTGAGCCCACCAAACTTCAGAGAGAGCTTCATCAACCTCTCAAGCACTTTTGTTGATGATTTAAAGCATCCTAGAAGTCAGCAAACATCGATCGAAGAAGTTCGATCAGCATCGGCTATCGAAAGGGTTCTGCAACGAACTAGCATTCGTGAGGAGCTGATCAGATCGGGAGCTTCGTATGGATGATCCACAGAGGCCAGATATATTATGTGACTGTATTGTGATGATCAGACCCTTCCGACAGTGATCAGACTGCAGCGATCGACTACCTGCACGAAGGTAATGTGTTTTGAACACATAACAGTAAAATATTTACTGTAGAGAATTCAAAATTTTAAATTTAAATACATGCTATATATATCATATTTAGATCCTTGTGTAAGATTAATACATATTAATTAATTAGATTAATTAATATTTTTCACTGTAAAATTATAATTTTGAAAAATTTTTAAAATTACCGTTTTACCCCTGCACCATTTTTCCCACAGTATCTACATTTTCTGTTGAAAAATCATCATTAAGCAAGAATTTACTTAACCTTTCATACCAAGCCCTAGGTGCTTATTTTAAACTATATAATATTTTATTTAATTTGAAAATATGATTAGAAAAAGCATGATTTTTAAAATCGAAGGGTTGTTCTACATATACTTCTTTAGCAATATAATCATTTAGAAAAGTACTTTTGACATTCATTTAGAATAACTTAAAATTCATAAAGCATGCATATGTAAGTAAAAGCCTAATTGCTTCTAATCTAGCAACAGGTGCAAAGGTCTCATCAAAATCAATTTTCTCTTCTTGATTATAACCCTTTGCAACCAATCTTACTTTATTCCTAATTACATTTTCATGTTCATCCAATTTATTCCTATATACCCATTTTATGCCAATTACTGGATAATTTTTAGGTCTTGATACTGAAGTTCATACATTATTTTTTTCGAATTGATTAAGTTTCTCTTGCATTGCAGTTATCCAATTATAATCTTTTTCAGCTTCATCTATGGTTTTAGGTTCAAAATAAGAAACAAATGTAAAATGATTGTATGCATCTCTAAGTGAAGAATGTGTTCTTACTCCATATGTAAGATCACCAATGATTAATTTTTTGAGATGATTGTGATCATACATCCATTTTTTGGATAGATCATTTGTACCTTGAGGTTGTTTTTGTTGTTCTTCACCTTTATCCTCTTGTTTGTTCTCATGTTCTTCTTCATTTTGAATTGTTGACTCTTTTAGGGTGAGCTCCTTCATTCCTTCTATAAGAGGATCTGCATCATCAATACCTTCATTCTTCCTTGAAGGAAGATCATTAGTTTCATAAAAAACAATATGTATTGACTCCTCTACTGCTAAAGTTATTTTGTTGAAAACTTTAAAAGCTTTGCTAGAAGAGGAGTAATCAAGAAAAATAGCTTCATTGGATTTTGTATCAAATTTTTTTAATCTCTCTTTACCATTGTTCAAAATAAAATATTGACAACTAAATACATAAAAAAATACAATGTTTGATTTTCTTCCTTTTCAAAGCTCATAGAATATTTTCTTTAGAATTGGTCTAATTAAAGCATGGTTTAAAATGTAACATACCGTGTTAATTGCTTCTACCCAAAAGTATCTTGGGAGGTTTCTTTCACATAGCATGGTACGGGCTATTTTTTCAAGGATTCTATTTTTCTTTTCTACTATCCTATTTTGTTGGGGTGTCCTAGGTGCTGAAAAGTTATGGTCAATACCTTTTTTATCATAAAATTTTTTAAAATTTTGATTTTCAAATTCGGTTCCATGATCACTTTGAATATTTTGAATTGAAAAATCTTTTTTATTAGTAACTCTTCGATAAAATTTTGAGAACACATGAAAAGTTTCATCCTTATATGCCAAAAAAAAATCCATGTAAAATGAGAGAAATCATCAATAATTACAAAGTCATATCATTTTTCATCTAAACTAGTAGTTCTAGTGGATCCAAATAAATCCATGTGCAATAATTCTAATGGCCTAGAAGTTGAAACAATATTTTTAGATTTGAAAGAGACTTTTGTTTGTTTACCTAGTTGGCATGCATCACAAATTCTATCCTTTTCAAAATTTAATTTAGGTAAACCGATAATCAATTCTTTTTTAATAAGTTTTGAAAGTGAATGCATGCTAATATGTGCAAGCCTATGATACTAAAGCCAACTAGTCTCATTAATTTTAGCATTCAAGGCTACTATACATTGCATGTTTATCTTGAAAAGATCATTCAAATCTACCATATAAATATTACCATGTCTATGCCCAACAAATTTAATACCTTCATCATTAGGACTAGTTATTATGCATAATGAAGATTCAAAAATGACTATGTACCTTTTATCAAAGAATTGACTAATGCTTAATAGATTATGTTTCAAACCATCTACTAATAAAATATTTTCAATATACTTGGAGGGTGTGATACCAATGTTACCTATACTGATGATCTTTTCGTTACTATCATCTCCAAAGGTGACCATCCCTCCATCTTTTGCATCAAGTGTGATGAATTGGGATTCATCACTGATCATGTATCTTGAGCACCCACTATCAAGATACCATTTTCGATTTGTTTCTTGGGATGCAAGACACACCTACATACAAAAATCAAGTTTTGACTTTAGGTACCCAAGTTTTTTTGGGTCCTCTTTGGTTAGTCACAATGGTTCATTTTGGAACCCATATTTTCTTCACATAAGAATTTTTAGATTTGCTAGAGAAACATGTATAGGATTTGTATCCTACTTTACCATATTTAAAGCAAGTAATATTTAAAAACTTGTTACTTGATGAGTTCACAAAGATATTTTTCAAACATTTTTGTTTCTTTAAAGGATTGTAACTAAGACCGATTTTATCATAAATGGCTTTTTGATTATCAAGTATCATTTGAAGTTTATTTGAACTTAGAGTGAACTTTTCTACCATAGGTTTTAACTTAGCAATTTCATTTTTCAAGTTCAGATTTTTATGTGTCAAGACCAATTTTTCATTTGAAATAATCTCATTTTCTTTTAGTAAAGACTAATTCTTTGATTTTAATTCTTTGTTCTTCACTTCTAACTTCTTTAGATCATCAACTAAATCATAAAATACTTTTTAAAGTTTTTCAAAAGTAAAGTCATTAGAAGTTTCAGTGTTTACCTCATTTTCATATGCCATAAGACACAAGTTGGCTTGTTCATGTGAATCTTCTTCTTCGGAGCTTAACTCATCACTATCACTCCATGTAGCCACAATAGCTTTTTTTTATACTTCTTGGGGCCCTTCTTAAGTTGTGGACATTTAGACCTAAAGTATCCTGGCTTCTTACATTCATAACAAATAAGGGGCTGCTCCTTATCTTTCTCCTTGCTACGCTCTCCTTTTGTAGGTGGCCTCTTCCTCATCCCTTATTTTTTTTTCTTCAAAAATCTTTTAAACTTTCTAGTGATGAGGGCTATTTCTTTATCTTACTCTTCATTTTCTATTTCATCAAATTTTTCATCGAGTTGAGCAGTGGATTTGAGGGCGATTATCCTCTATAGGATTTTATGGTGGGCATGCACAGCAAAAATATAATAAATTTTAAAATTTTAATAAAAAAATTTAAATATTAAACCATTAAACCAGCATCTCTTTGATGATTAACAATCATATATAATATAAATTTAAGATTAAATTTAAGTTATAGAAGAATACCTGCAACACTTAATCCAAATTTCAGCATAACCTCCACCAAGCGCCCAAGTGTTCGCCCTCCAACGGTGATCCACACAGAGCTATGATCAGGACACCAACTCTTTGAGAGGATTTCTTTTCAAAAATTCTCACTTTGAGAATTTTCTTGAACATCAGGACCTCAAGATCCTCTTTCTCTTCTCCTAGCCTTCCTATCCCTACCTTTCTTCTCTCCTTATCTTCCTTAATTCTCTTCCTAGATTCTTATCCTAAAATCGAACTTGTCCTTACTATTTTTGGACTAGTCCTAATGAGAGAAGGAAGAGACTAATTGGACAATAGGGAGAGGATGTTAGAAAGAAAGGAGGAATTGGAAATTGAATGAATCCAATCCCTGATGCACCCTCCCTTTAAATACTTAGCGATGGGTTGCCTTCGGGAATTTTTTGCACCCCTTCCACGCGCCATCTCACATCCATCAGAAAAATCACACCTTCTGATGAATTTTCATGCCCATCTAGAATTTTTTAACACATGGAAATCATCGAGAAAAAATCCAAGAGACACTTCGCGTAGAAGGACTCTTCAGAATATTTTTCTCGATGATTCTCTAAAGCATCGCGTAGCTTCTCATGGCATAATTTTTTTTCACCACCCATCAATGTAATTTTATCCATCCAATAGTCAAAAATCAAGGCACTAAGATGATAATATTATGGAAAAAAAATTAGATTAAGAAGTGGCATGACAAATGGGGTAGAGTCCTTCACAAGTTGGACTCTTGGTTAGGTGCATGGATCAGGCTGACAGGATTTTCAACTTCAACAAATTTCCATGATTAAAACAGAAGGAATTTTAACTTCAAAAAAAATTTTATGCTCAAAATAAAGGTAAGAATCATCCAAAAATTTTTCATCATGAAACATAGCATAAGCTCGAGGATGAGGCATCCCATCTCATGGGATGCGAAAGCTGTTTCTGCACACAGAAACTGCACCCACGCACAAGAAAAATTCTTGACTCATGGAGACTTGGTTTTCTAGCTCCAAATTTTTTGATACATGTAGCCAAAGGCTAAAACAACCCAAAATCAAAATTAATTTGAATTAATTTGGCTTTAATTAGCCCAATCTAGAATCAATTTCAAACCCGATTCGAAACAAGGAGCTAGTTTTTTACAACATGTGCTAGCATGTCAATTTTGCAAACATGATCTAATCCAATTGGACCCCTGATCAATACTCTTTGTGTGTGATCCATTGGGTTCCACATCTAGCTAGCAATAGATTCAAGTTCAAGTTGATTTGATCTGATTAGAATTTAATCTAACCGATCTAGATCTAATCGAGCTAACCCGATTTCAGTAATTAGAACTCTTTCTAATTGGTGATTGAATTAAACTCTTTAATTCGATTAAACCTATAAGACAAGATTGATATCTAGCAACTTATCATGTCTATCTAAAAGATATAAAATTTTTGATAAAAATATCAAAAATACCCTTCAGTGGAAAGTTACCATGCAATTTGATCCTACGATCTCCCTGCACCCCGAATATGACTCTGGATATGGAATGATGTCAAATCCAATATCATACTCATATTTCTCTCAATCTTATATGATGATTCAATTAATAAAATATTAGAAACTCTTTCTAATTTTTATTTTGCTTTGTCAAAGGCTTCCTGAATCATCAATCGATCAGAGTAAGTAGGATGCGATCTCCTCTTATCAGGAGTGATCGATTCGATGTTGACCTAATCACAACCTCCATACACATTCTACCATATCTAGAACATCTCGTACATGACTAAGTCATGAATGAGTATGAACCAAAAAATATGAATTCATGTATACAAGGTTCTATAGTAGTCTCAAGTCAAAGGATTACATGTACAACTTTCACTATAAGAAAATATCTCTTGACAGGTAAGTAAATTCTATAAGATGTTTCTTAAGTTGAATCAATTCAGTGAACTCATTCTCTAATGAGCACCCACTTTTTTATATTAGTGTCTCATACAAGTGGCTTATGAGACCTACTACCCTCTCCATCGAGTATACATGAAAGTGCTAATCTATCCGGAATATTGATCCCCTACTCAATGCTCCTATGACTAGAAATATTTTAAATCAGGATTTTTAAGATTTTAGGTCTCATAGGTATGATCTTATCATAATTCTAAACTCATTTTTTTGATTTATAGAGTTCATAATATCATTACTAAAGTAAGATGTAGCATATGATGAAAAATACCTTTTATTGTTTAAAGAGTCAATACATAAGTCTGGAAGATTACAAGAAAAACCCATCAAAATACAAATTTCGATTGGTTTGTAGGGCATATTCCTTTCAATCTCTCACTTGCACTAAAGTCAATCGCCCTTATATTTTATCCCTATACAATCGAGATGGCGATCGAACTGCTACTGTGGTAGAGCCTTAGTGAATGGGTCTGCTATGTTGTTCATTGTTTCTACTCATTCAATAATAACATCTTGTCTTTCGATTATTTCACGAACGAGATGGAAGCATCTTAGAATATACTTGAATTTATGATAAGATCTTGGTTCTTTTGCTTGAGCAACTACTCCAGTATTATCACAGTAAAGTGATACTAGATTCTTAATCTCAGGAACGATACCCAACTCAGTGATGAACTTCTTCATCCAGATAGCTTCCTTGGTGGCTTCACTTGTAGCTATATATTCTGCCTCAGTGGTTGAGTCAGCTACAGTCTGCTGTTTGAAACTTTTTCAACTAACAGCTCCACCATTAAGAGTAAAGACATACCCTAAAGTGGACTTGCTATCATCAGGGTCTGATTGGAAACTAGAGTCAGAATAACTTTCTAGTTTTAAATTAGATCCTCCATATACTAGAAAAATATCTTTAGTCCTTCTTAGGTACTTAAGAATATTTTTCACTGCTTTCCAATGATCTTCTCCTAGGTCAGCTTGAAATCTACTAACTATGCCTAAGGCATAGGCAACATCAAGCCTAGTACATAGCATAGCATATATGATCAACCCTACTACCGAAGCATAGGGAATAGAACTCATTCTATTTCTCTCTTTCGGTGTTTTAAAAGACATCCTTTTAGAGAGATGTATGCCTTGACTCATGGGTAAATAACCTCTTTTACTTCCATCCATGCTAAACCTCTTTAGTACTAAGTCTATGTACCTGGATTGGGACAAGCCTAATATCCTCTTAGATCTATCCCTATAGATCTTTATACCTAGTATATAGGATGCTTCACCCAAATCCTTCATGAAAAACTTACTTGATAGCCATGTCTTAATCGATTGTAACATTGGGATATCATTCCCAATAAGAAGTATGTCATCCACATATAAAACTAAGAAGACAATGGCACTCCCACAGTCTTCTTGTATACACAAGGTTCATCCATATTTTTGATAAAGGCAAACTCTTTGAATGTAACATCAAATTGGATGTTCCAACTCCTCGAGGCCTGTTTTAATCTATAAATAGATTTTTTAAGCTTGCATAACTGATTTTCTCTCCCTTTTGAGATAAACCCTTCTGGCTGAGATATGTAAACCTCTTTCTCAAGATAACCATTAAGGAAGACAGTGTTCACATCCATTTGCCAAATCTCATAATCATGGTATGCTACTTTTGCAAGCATAATCCATATAGATTTGAGCATGGCAATAGGTGAAAATATTTCATCATAATCAATACCCCATTTTTGCCAGAAACCTTTAGCTACTAATCTAGCTTTATAGGTTTCAACTTGGCCATTCGCTCCAATCTTTTTCTTATAGACAAATTTGCATCCAATAGGGGTCACACCCTCTGGTGCATCAACTAAAGTCCACACTTGGTTAGAATACATAGAGTCCATTTCAGATTTCATAGCCTCTAGCCATTTGTATGAGTCCCTTCTCATGATGACTTTTGTATAGGTCAAAGGTTCATCATTCTCAATGATGTGGACTTCATTATTCTCAATAACGAACCCATACCTTATAGGTGCATTCTGCACCCTATCCGACCTTTGAAGAGGAGGTGTACTTTGTGTTTGTACTTCATTAATAGATATTTTTGGTTGAGGATCATCTTGTGCTTGCATTTGTAGGTCTTGAACTTCTTCAAGTTCAATTTTCTTCCCACTGCCTCTTTCTAAGATAAACTCTTTTTCCATAAAAGTGGCATATTTACTGACAAACACCTTATGTTCAGTAAGATGGTAAAAGAGGTATTCTATACTCTCTTTAGGATAACCTACTAACAAGCATTTATCTGTCCTAGCACTCAGCTTATGTCCAAAATTTCTTTTAACATAAGCTGGATAGCCCCATATCTTAAGATACTTAAGATTAGGCTTCTTTCCTCTCCATATCTCATATGGAGTGCTTGACACTAATTTTGAAGGTACTCTATTCAGGATATAGACAGTAGTTTCTAGGGCATGTCCTCAGAAAAAAATTAACAAATCTGTAAAGCACATCATGGACCGCACCATATCTAATAAAGTATGATTTCTCCTTTCTGCTACACCATTTAGCTGTGGTGTATAGGAAGGGGTCTATTCTAAGAGAATTCTATTTTCTTTAAGATGATCTAAAAATTTATTGGATAAGTATTCTCCTCCTTGATCAGATCGAAGGATTTTAATATTTTTTCAGTTGGTTTTTTGACCATACTTTGATACTCTTTAAATTTATCAAAGACTTCGAATTTGTGTTTCATAAGATACACATATCTAAACCTAGATAAATCATCAGTGAACATTAAAAAATAAGAGTATCCTCCTCTGGCTTCTGTTGTCATAGGACCACATACATCAGTATGTACAAATCCTAATAACACACTTGTCCTTTCTCCATATCCACTAAATGGAGTCTTAGTCATTTTTTTCATAAGACAAGATTCACAAGTATCTAATGAATCATAATCATAAGGATCAAAGAACTCTTCTTTGTAAAACTTATTAATCTTTGTCTCACTTATATGACCAAGTCGACAATGCCAAAGTAAAGTATTATTCAACTCCTCTCTCTTTTGCTTTTTACTTTCATTAATATGAAAAATATTATCATTAGATAGAATTAGAAGACCATTATTAATAACACCATGATAAATAATTTCATTAGAAAATGAAATTGAGCAACTATTGCTCTTTCCATTTATTTCATAACCTCATTGCAATAGTAATGATACAGAAATAATATTTTTAATGATCTTAGACATATAATAATAATTTTCTAGCTCTATGATCTTTTCAGAAGGTAATTTTAACATATATGTCCCTACAGCCTCTACTTGGATTGACTCTCCTCCAATGTCGTAGAGCTCGAAGTCACCCTTCTTCAGCACTCTAATATTCTACAGCCCCTGCAATGACTTGCAGATATGAGAACCGTAGGCGGTATCCAATACCCAAGAGTCTGAGTTGGAAGAACTTAATGATAAAATTGTATGTGTCTCATACATACCTTTTGGTGCATTGCTTGCACCTGCCTTTACAGTTGTAAGATATAACTTGCAATTTCTTTTTCAGTGTCCTGTCTTACCGTAGTGAAAGCAAGTACCCTATCCAGAGACTTTCTTCCCCTTCATCTTGCCATCCTTAGGATTCAGTGCTTTCTTTGAACCCTTAGAACCTGACCCATAGTTGCATATCACTACCACTTAATATAATTTTCTAATGAGGGCTTTTATTTGGTCTCATGCATATTCTAACTATATAATACCCATTTATGTATTAACATTAAAACTTCTACATGTGCAAATGTAACATATGGATATTCATCATCCTAGGACAACCTTACAGCATAACCCCGTTATGCTAGGACAACCTTATATCAAGATGATGAAGTGGTGAATCATATATGCATTATTTTATATCATCATATGAAAGCATAAATCATTTTATAGTATAAATTATACTATGGATTACTTAAATATTATGTATATATGATTGAACCAAACAAGATCGGCTCTGATACCACTGTAGGGTTTCAGGGTGGGTATGCACAGCGAAAACATAATGGATTTTAAAATTTTAATAAAAAAATTTTAAATATTAAATCTTTAAATCAGTATCTCTTTGATAATTAATAATCATATATAACATAAATTTAAGATTAAATTTAAGTTATAGAAGAATACCTGCAGTGCTTAATCCAAATTTCAGCATAACCTCCACCAAGCGCCCAAGTGTTCGCCCTCCAACGATGATCCATACAGGGCTATGATCAGGACACCAACTCTTTGAGAGGATTCCTCCAAAATTTTTACTCTGAAAATTTTTTGAACATCAGGACCTCAAGACCCTCTTCCTCTTCTCCTAGCCTTCCTATCCCTACCTTTCTTCTCTCCTTGTCTTCCTTAATTCTCTTCTTAGACTCTTGTCCTAAAATCGGACTTGTCCTTACTATTTTTGAACTTATCCTAATAAGAGAAGGAAGTGACTAATTGGACAATGGGGAAAGGATGTTAGAAAAAAAGGAGGAATTGGAAATCTGAATGAATCCAATCCCCGGTGCACCCCCCTTTAAATACTTACTGATGGGTTGCCCTCGGGAATTTTTTGTGCCCCTTCCATGTGCCATCTCACATCCATCAAAAAATCTCACACCTCCTGATGAATTCTTATGCCCATCTGAAAGTTTTGGACACATGGCAATCATTGAGAAAAAATCCAAGAGATGCTTCACATAGAAGGACTCTTCAAAATATTTTTCTTGATGATTCTCTGAAGCGTCGCATAGCTTCCCATAAAATAATTTTTTTCTACCACCCATCAATGTAATTTTATCCATCCAATGGTCAAAAATCAAGGTACTAACATGATAATATCATGAAAAAATATTTAGATTAAGAAGTGGCATGACAAATGGGTTAGAGTCCTTCACAAGTTGGACTCTTGGTCAGGTGCATGGATCAGGCTGACAGGATTTTCAACTTCAATGAATTTTCACGATTAAACCAAAAGGGATTTTAACTTTAAAAAAATTATTTATACTCAAAATAAAGTTAAGAATCATCCAAAAATTTATTTCATCATGGAACATAGGATAAGCTCAAGGATGAGGCATCCCATCTCATGGGATGCGAAAGCTATTTCTGCACACAAAAACTGCACCCATGCACAAGAAAAATTCTTGACTTATGGAGACTTGGTTTCCTAGCTCCAAATTTTTGATACATATAGTCAAGGACTGAACCAACTCAAACTCAAAATTTATTTGAATTATTTTGGCTTTAATTATCCCAATCTGAAATCAATTTCAAACCTGATTTGAAACAAGGAGCTAGTTTTTCGCAACATGTACTAGCATATCAATTTTGCAAACATGATCTAATGCAATTAGACCCCTGATCAATACCCTTTGTGTGTGACTCATTGGGTTTCACATCTAGCTAGCAATTGGTCTGAGTTCAAGTCAATTTGATCTGATTAGAATTTAATCTAACCGATCTAGATCTAATCGAGCTAACCCGATTTCAGTAATTAGAACTCTTTCTAATTGGTGATTGAATTAAACTCTTTAATTTGATTAAAACTATAAGATAAGATTGATGTCTAACAACGTATCATATCAATCTGAAAGATATAAAATTTTTGATGAAAATATCAAAAATATCCTTCAGTGAAAAGTTACCATGCAATTTGATCCTATGATCTCCCTGCACCCCCGAATATGACTTTGGATATGGAATGATGTTAAATTCAATATCATACTTGTTGGGTATAAAATACCCCCCAGCCGAAGTTCGTGTCAGGAGTGACCCTCTAGGGATTCTACCGACGTCCGACCTTCAGTGACATCTCTCCGAACCTCTCCGATGGCCGAGCCTCCGCAATGTTCCCGAGTTCTGCCGACGGACAAACCCCCACCAGTGTCGACCGGATTCTCCACGACGGACAAACTCCATCCAAGTCTCTACGGTGGTCGACCACCTTCTAGACTTCATCCGAGCTCCTACGGGAGTCGGACTTCTTCTCCAACTGCAGGTAGACTTCATTCGGGCTCCTACGGGAGCCGGACTTCTTCTCCAACTGCAGGTAGACTTCATCCGGGCTCCTACGGGAGCCGGACTTCTTCCCCAACTGCAGGTAGACTTCATCCGGGCTCCTACGGTAGCCGAACTTCTTCTCCAACTGTAGGTAGACTTCATCCAAGCTCCTACGGGAGTCGGACTTCTTCCCCAACTGCAGGTAGACTTCATCCGGGCTCTTATGGGAGCCGGACTTCTTCTCCAACTACAGGTAGACTTCATCCAGGCTCCTACGGGAGCCGGACTTCTTCTCCAACTGCAGGTAGACTTCATCCGGGCTCCTACGAGAGCCGGACTTCTTCCCCAACTGCAGGTAGACTTCATCCGGGCTCCTACGAGAGCCGGACTTCTTCCCCAACTACAGGTAGACTTCATCTGGGCTCCTACGGGAGCCGGACTTCTTCCCCAACTACAGGTAGACTTCATCCGGGCTCCTATGGGAGCCGGACTTCTTCTCCAACTGCAGGTAGACTTCATCCGGGCTCCTACGGAAGCTGGACTTCTTCTCCAACTGCAGGTAGACTTCATTCGGTCTCCTACGGGAGCCGGACTTCTTCCCCAACTGCAGGTAGACTTCATCCGGGCTCCTACGGGAGTCGGACTTCTTCCCCAACTGCAGGTAGACTTCATCTGGGCTCCTACCAGAGCCGGACTTCTTCCCTGAACTTCGGCTGCAGGTAGCCTTCATCCGACTCTTACAGGAGTCAGACTTCCACCCTGAACTCTTGTTGTAGGTAGACCTCATCCGAACTCCTACAAGGGCCAGACTCCGAGCTTCTACTGCAAGCGATCTACTCTGAGCTTCTACTGCAGGCTTCGACCGAGCTTCCTCGACAAATGATCCCCATCTGGGCTTCTATGGAGATGGGACTCCGATCGAACTTTTGTAGCAGACAGATTTCGGACGAACTCCTATGACACATGGACTCCAGCAGCCAGACCCCTCCAGTGGATGAACCTCTCCAGCACCATCCAACATCTACTGCCGGTCGACCCTCTGCCGAATTCTGCATGAAATCGAACTTCATCTACGGAAAGCCTCTGACCGAGCTCCTACAGCAAATGGCCCTCGCCTACAGTATTAACGGCCAAGGCATCCAACGATAGAAGGCTCGCCAGCAACATCCAAGCTCCTCTCAGATGGATAGCTACCTCTCTCTGCCAGACACCTCAACCGAGCTTCAGCCGATAGGCCTGGACTCCCTAGCAGGCCATAGTAATGGCCATGACTCTGCTCCACTTCCTGCGATGGATTCCACATGGCTTCACCACTCTCTGGCAAGTCACGACAACGGACACTACTCCACTCCCCGCAACAGGCTCCACGTGGTAGGCCACGGTGATAGCCACGACTCCACTCCACTACTCTTCATAACAAACTCCTCCTGACCCCGAACGGCCCACTACCAGGCGGTTACAAATGTCACTGTCAGTCTATTGTACCCTCCGTCTATAAAAAGGGGGACCCCAGATACATTATTCTCTAAGCTCTAATTTCTGTCTCGAAACTCTGCTAAAATTTTCATTCGAGCACTCCATTCTTGTTGAAGCAGAGAACTGACTTGAGCATCAGAGGGTCTTGCCGGAGCACCCCCAACTCCAGTTTAGACTTTCTTTGCAGGTCCCGATGGCGATCGTGACTCCCTCGACTCCAGCTTCTTCGACGCCGGTGGATTTCTGCAGCAACAGGATTGGCGCTAGAGGAGGGGGCTGTGTCTTCGCAGTACCTTTGTTCTTAAAGGAGCACTCAATGGGACCACCTCCGGTCATCTTCTCCGACATCTTCTCCTCCAGTTTCCTGCCTGGTCTCCACCTGATGCCTCCCTGAAGGGCATCCTCCAGGCGGTCAACGGCCTCCGCGGTCAGATCCCAGCGAGCTCCGCAAGCCCCAGCCCCATCTCCAGTTTCCCAAGCTCCTCTTCCTCCGACGACAGCAGTCGTCATGGAGCAGTCTGATGATCGGCCTCCGATCGATTTCACCAACACCATCTCAAGAGAATCCTGACAGGGAATAATCGGTGTATTGGCCGGACCACCCAAGTGACAAAAGATTGAGGAATCCATAACCTTTACTGAGGAAGATGCTCGGAGAGTTCAATTCCCCCACAACGATGCAGTTGTAGTTTCTTTAAATATAGCTAATTATGATGTGTGCTGCATTCTTGTTGACAATGAAAGTTCGGCCGACATTTTGTTCTACGATGCCTTCTCAAAAATGTCCATCCTTGACGGTCGTTTGGGGCTGATTAGCTCCCCTCTGGTAGGGTTTACCGATGGTGCTATCCCGATGGAGGGGGTAATAACTTTGACTAAGCTGCGGGTCGATATCCAAGGCAATCCAGGGCTTTGGTAGATTTTCTGGTGGCGAAGGCACCGTCAGCCTACAACGCAATCCTCGATCGATCTGGCCTCAATGCCCTCCAGGCCGTGGTGTCGACCTATCATCTGAAATTGAAATTCTCTACTAACCAGGGGGTCGGAGAAGTCAAGGGAGACCAAGCCCTGGCCAGACACTGCTACAGCATAGCCTTGCAAAGAAGTGACCAATCCGACCTCTGTCTGGTCGATGGATTGGACGCCCACGACGATCTCGCTGAGGAAAGGGTCGGGCCAATCGAAGATCTGGTTTCGATCCCTTTTGATGATGGGAATATAGAGCATGTGGTGAAGATCGGCTCCAACCTGGGGGAAGAGGTGCGGACGTAGCTCATTGATTTCCTACGAAAGAATGCGGATATTTTTGCTTGGGTTCCAGCAGACATGCCGGGGATTGATGCAGAGGTCATGGAACATCGTCTGGCCGTTGATCCAAAGCATCGATCGATGAAAGAAAAAATTTGAGGTCATGCACCAGAAAGGCAAAAAGCAATAGCCGAGGAAGTGGATAAACTCCTGAAAGCCATATTCATTAGAGAGGTCAATTATCCTAACTGGATTTCCAACATTGTCCTAGTCAAAAAGGCAAACGGCAAGTAGAGGATGTGTATAGACTTCAAAAAGCTGAATAAAGCTTGCCCAAAGGACATCTACCCTCTGCCCAGAATTGATCAACTGGTAGATGCAACCTCAGGCCATGAGCTTCTCACCTTCATGGATGCATTCTTCGGCTATAATCAAATCAGAATGGTGCTAGAAGATGAAGAAAAGACTGCTTTCATTACTAACCGTGGTCTTTACTGTTACAGGGTCATGCCTTTCGGCCTCAAAAATGCAGGTGCGACCTATCAGCGGCTGATGAATAAAATCTTCAAGGAGCAGATCGGCTGCAACATGGAGGTCTATGTGGATGACATGCTCGTGAAAAGCAAATCTTCAACGAACCACATCGTCCACCCCGAGGAGACCTTCGGTGCCCTCCGAAAATATAAGATGAAGTTGAACCCGACTAAGTATACTTTCGAAGTGACCTCGGGGAAGTTTCTGGGCTTCATGGTATCGGGGTGCGGGATTGAAGCCAATCCAGAGAAAATTTATGCCATCCAGGAGATGGCCGCCCTGAAGTAGATAAAAGAGATTCAGCACCTTACAGGGAGGGTGGCAGTCCTAAATCGCTTCATTGTGAGGTCGGCCGAATGGTGCTTACCCTTCTTCCAAACCCTCAAACGGTTGAAGAACTTCTGTTGGACCACTGAGTGTCAATAGGCGTTCGAAGAACTAAGGAGCTACCTCGGCTAGCCTCCGCTATTGGGAAGCCCGAGCTCGGGGAGGAGTTGTTCTTGTACTTGACGATCTCCCCTATGGCCCTCACAGTAGTTCTTGTCAAGGAAGAAGCAAAAATTCAACGGTCGATCTACTACATCAGTCGCGCATTGAGAGATGTCGAAACCAGGTATACTAAATTAGAGAAATTAACTTACACCCTGTTGATTGTAGTCCGAAGGCTCCGACCTTACTTTCAAGGGCACACCATAACGTTGATCATCGACCAGCCGATTAAGGCGATTCTGCACCAGGCGGATGCTTTTGGGAGGATAGCGAAATGGGCGATCGAGCTCACAGAATTCAACTCAACTATCAACCTAGGCCGATAGTAAAAGCCTAGATATTGGCAGATTTTATAGTAGAATGCACTATCTCGGAGGAGGCCGAACCTGAACAAGGTAAAGTTGATAGCCTGAAGTCCCAACTAAACTCCTCTGAAGAAGAAATAGACCCCCCTGATTGCTTTTGGGCCCTCTATGTGGACGGATCCTCCAACATGTCGGGCACAGGTGCGGGCCTGATTTTGATCAGTCCGGAGGGGATCATCGTGGAGTACGTGCTGCATTTTGAATTTCCCACAACGAACAATGGAGCGGAATACGAAGCTCTGATTGCAAGATTGAGGATCGCCAAAGAATTAAGAGTAGATCAGCTCCAAGTTTACAGTGACTCCCAATTAGTGGTGGGACAAGTCAGCGAAAACTATGAAGCACGGGAGGACAGCATGGCTAAATATCTTGAAAAGGTAAAGGAGCTCATCCCCGCCTTTAGTAGCTTCAACATCAGGCAGATTCCAAGAACGAAAAATACCAGGGCCGATCTTCTCTCTAAGTTGGCTACACTGGCTCCGGCTGAATTGCCCAAGGATGTTCTCTTTGAAATTCTGAAGTGCCCAAGTATGGAAGAATCGTGGCCCGTAATGGAAATTGGCCATGAACCCAGTTGGATCGACCCACTGGTGGCATATCTCAGAGACGGGGTTCTCCCTCATGATGCAAAAGAGGCTCGAAAGCTCAGAAATCAAGCCTCCCGATACATCCTTTATGAGGACAAGTTGTACAAGAGATCATACTCTTTGCCCCTTTTAAAATATCTTCGACCTTCGAAAGCTGATTATGCCTTGTTGGAGGTGCACGAAGGAATCTGCGGAAGCCATCTGGGGGCTAGATCCTTATCCCACAAGTTGCTCCGCCAAGGGTATTATTAGCCGACAATGTATCATGACTCCATTGAATACATCCGTAAGTGTGACCGATGTTAGAGATATGCTAACATCCAGAGATAGCCCACCTCCGAGCTTACACCCTTGAGCGCCCCATGGCCGTTTGCGCAATGGGGAATGGATATCCTTGGACCCTTTCCCGTGGCATCGGGGTAGAGGAAGTTCCTCCTGGTAGCAATTGACTATTTCACCAAGTGGGTTGAAGCCGAACCGCTGGCGAAAATCATGGAAGCTAAAGTGCAAAACTTCGTCTGGAAGTCCATCGTTTGTAGGTTCGGCCTGCCGAGAACCCTAATTACTGATAATGGACGGCAATTTATGAGAGCGAGATTCATCGATTTTTGTGAAGACCTAAACATCTCCCACAACTTCACATCGGTAGCCCATCCTCAGGCCAACGGCAAAGCCGAAGTGACCAATAGAACTCTACTGCAAGGAATCAAGACAAGACTCGAAAAAGTGAAGGGAACCTGGACAGACGAACTTTATCATATGTTGTGGGCGTACCGAACTACCCAAAGATTGCCCACGGGGGAAACCCCCTTCGCTCTAGCCTTCAGAATGAAGGCTGTTATCCCAATTGAGCTCAAACTCCTGTCGGCACGAGTCGTGGCATTCAACGAACATCACAATTCGTAAGGTCTTAAAGCCAACCTCGACTTGTTAGAAGGAAAGAGAAAGATAGCTCAAGTTTGGATGGCAGCCTACAGATAGAAAGTTACCCGCTATTACAACTCCCGGGTCAAAAATAAAGTCTTTAGAGCAGGAGACCTGGTGCTTCGACGAGCCGCTGTCTCGCAACCTCAGGATCGAGGGAAGCTTGCCCCAAATTGGGAAGGCCCATACGAAGTCAAGGAGGTAGTTCGGCCCGAAACTTACTACCTCAAGGAGCTCGAAGGAGCAGACCTCCCACGACCATGGAGCTCGAAAAATTTACAAATGTATTACCGATAACTTTACTTTAAATAAAAATTTTATATCCACATGACTTCTTGATAAACACTTAATTTAAGTCATTTAAAGTAGAAAATTATATTTAATTTATTTTATTTATTAAAAATTTGATGCTTCTTTTTATGTTTTACAGGAAAGATACTCGCCGATACAAAGAGTCCGATTCATAGATCAAAAAGACTCAAGTTTGAAGAAAATTGGACTTAAAATAAAATTAAAATAAAAGAAAGACGCATACGGTATTATAGAAAATGAAGATACTATGCAAGAAATCCAAAAAGGATATAGATGTCATTGTGAAGAAACAAAAGTTTCTTTTTGGAATTGGAATAAAAAAGGCAGTGTTCACACTGTTCCTGGGTGGCGCGTGAGTGCGTGGGTGCGCGGGTGAGCGTGGACGCGGGGTGGACGCGACGTGGGCGCGAGCGCGGGCACGGGTGCTGCATTGCATGGGTGTGGGTGCGCGGTGAGCGGGCGCACGACAAGTGGGTTCGCAGGGAGTTTTTGATGGCGGACGAACAGATGCTTATAAAGGAAGAAAATTAATATTTAGAAATATTTTGAGAGAAAAGATTTGTATTTTCTTTATTTATTTGTGATCTTTCCATCTCATCCATCCATCTTTTAGTCTTTAGCATTTTTTTAGTCTCACATCGGAAAATCTTGTAAAACTCCTCCCTCCTAACACCTATAAAAAGGCTTTTGTACTCCCATTGAAGGGAGAGCCCATAAATTCTTCTAGAGCCTTGCATAGAGGAATAGAAAGGGACTACTTCATGAGCAGCTAGGCTAGCAGTCTCGGGAGTGAAGAAGAAATTTCTAGTCTAAAATTTATCAAACAGTCTTCGTCAAAGACAAATGGTGTATCCTTGGCCAACAGATTGTACAAGGGTCTTGAAATCTTGCTAAAGTCTTTGATGAAGCATCTATAAAATCTGGCATGACCTAAGAAGGATCGTATTTGTCAGACCGAAGTAGGGGGTGGTAGTTTTGAAATGACCTCAACTTTGGCTTTATCTACCTCGATCCCTCTTTCAGAAATAATATGTCCTAATACAATTCCTTTCCGCACCATGAAGTGGCTCTTTTCCCAACTTAGGACAAGATTTGTCTCCATACACCGTTTAAGAACTTTGGAAAGATTATGGAGACAAACCTCAAAGGTGGTTCCAAACACAGAAAAATCATCCATAAAAACTTCAAGACATTTGTCCACCATATCCGAAAAAAATGGCCAGTATGCACCGTTGAAATGTAGCGGGTGCATTGCAAAGCCCGAATGGCATATACCGAAAAGCGAAGGTGCCATAGGGGCAGGTGAAGGTAGTCTTTTCTTGGTCATCCAAAAATACAGGTACTTGATTGTACCCTGAATAACCATCAAGAAAATAGTAAAAACTTTATCCTGCTAACCGTTCTAGGATTTGGTCGATGAAGGGCAATAAAAAATGGTCCTTCCTAGTAACGCATTCAGTTTTCTATAATCTATGCATACTCGTCATCCAGATGATATGCGAGTGGGAAGCAGTTCAACTTCTTCATTCTCAACCACAGTAATACCAGATTTTTTAGGTACTACTTGAGTGGGACTGACCCATTTACTATTGGATATGGGGTAGATGATTCCAGCATCTAACCACTTTACCACCTCTTTCTTTACTACTTCACGCATGTTTGGGTTCAATCTCCTCTGCATATCTCGATGGGGTTTGGCATGTTCCTCAAAATGAATATGGTGCATGCAAATGGAGGGGTCAATTCCTTTTAAATCGGCAATGGACCAACCGATAGCCTCTTTGTGTTCCTTCAGAATACCAACCAATTGTGCTTCCTGATTAGGGGTCAAGTCTGATGCAATGATTGCCGGGAGGGTGTCATTGAGTCCTAGAAATACATACTTGAGCGTAGCAGGAAGGGATTTCAATTCTAACGTAGGTGGTGATTCTAAAGATGGGACTATTGGTGTACTGGCTAATGTGGGCAATGGCTCATACTTGATTGTCCATGGAGGAGTGGTTTTATCGTGTGGTGTATCCAACAAGATGTTAACTTCTTTCATATATTCCTCAAAGTCATCACTACAAAGTGAGCCAAGCAAGTATCTAAGGGGTCTGGTGCTAGAATTATGGGTGTTGCATCTTCTATAATATCTTCTAGTGTATCTACTTCAAAGCAACTATCCATTGATGGTCCTTGGGAAGCACCAAACACATTCAGTCTTATTTTTTTATTTCCAAACGATACGTCCATGACTCCTGTCCTACAATTAATGCATGCATTTGCCGTAGCTAGGAAGGGTCGTCCTAAGATAATGGAAATTTGTCTGGGGTTGCCACTTAATTCCATATCGAGAACCAGAAAATCAACTGAAAAGTAAAACTCATCTACCTTGACCAAGACATCCTCAAGCATTCCACGTGGTTCCTTAATTGATCTGTCGGCTAACTGCAATATGATTGATGTGGGTTTCAGTCCTCCGAATCCAAAAGGTTCATACACCGAACTAGATAAAAGATTCACACTTGCCCCTAAATCTAGAAGAGCTTTTTCAATGTGATAATCTCCTATAACACAGGAAATGATGGGGGCTCCTGGGTCACTAAGCTTTGGAGGAGTGGCATGTTGGAAGACAAAACTAGCCTGTTCAGTGAGACATACTTTCTTTGGGATTTATGATCTAGATTTACATTTTTGGGTGCACAAATTCTTCAAAAATTTGGCATAAGCAGGGACCTATTTGATTGCGTCTAGAAGGAGAAGATTAATTTGGACTTGCTTAAACAATTTCAACATCTCATCGAGTTTTTCTCCCTTCTTATCTGCAGGAATAGGGGCTTTCAGGGCATCCGAAAATGGGGCTTTAGGCAAGTAAGATGATTCCGGTGCAGTTGGTTCCTTCTCTATTTTCAGGTCCTCCTTATTCTTGGGTGATTTGGATTCGGTTAGAGGTTTAGGGTCGGTATCATTGGTTTTACTAGTGTGTTCAATGACCTTCCCACTTCTCAGAGTCATGATTGATTTGGCATGTTCAGAAAAAGCTTCTGGGGTATTAGAACTCTCAATCACAAATTGCCCTCTTGGGTTGCTCTCGGGTTGGCTAGGTAATTTTCCTCCTTCCCTCCTACTGAATGCAGTCGCTAGTTGACCTATTTGGGTCTCTAGCTTAGCAATGGATTGTGTGTGGGAGTTAAGGGTCTGAGTGTTGACTTCTAATCGTTCTAGTGCTTTCAGAATTTTTTCCTCAAAAGTTGAGCTGTGACCAGTAGTAGACGGTTGAGGAATATTTTGAAATTGATGGTATGGTCCATGCCTATATGTTGGATCTTTGATATTGAGGTCGAGGTGTGGCAGGACCAACCACTGGTTGTGGTCTCCAGGAAAAATTTGGATAGTTTCTCCAGTCGGGGTTATTAGTGTTCGAATATGGATCATTTTCTGGTCTGCGAGCTTGTTGGACTTGAGCTTGCTGAACCTGCTCGTGCACAAACTTAGGAAATTGAGGTGTGGCTGGGCATTCACTAACAAAATGGTTCGGACTTGCACACAATGCACAAACTTCTTGGATTGGGTTAGGTGGAATCGAAGATTGTCCAATATTTAGAAGACGATATAATTTTTGGGACAATTCATCTACCTTATGATGGATATCTATGGCATTTTCTACTTCATATATTCCACCTCTCTTTGGGTTTAACATGGGTTTATCTCTAATAGAGGCAGACATATGATGTAATAAATTTTTACTTAAAATTTCAAATAGTTGCCATGCCTCATCCTCACTTTTCAGCATGAATGTCCCACCGCATGATGCATCGACCATTTGTCGATGTCTTTTCGATAGCCCATCATGAAAACATTAGATTAACTGCCACTTGGGTACAGCTTGGTGGGGATATTTTCTAATAAGATCCTTTAATCTCTCCCATGTTTCATGAAATATTTCTCCATCTAATTGGGAAAAACTAGTTATGGCTTTTCTTATTTGATTAGTTTTTCCTATGGAAAAATATTTCTTGAGAAACTCTCCTTGCAACTGGTCCCAAGTTGATATAGTCATGGAATCCAAAGTATGTAGCCAGTATTTGGCTTTGTCCTTAAGTAAAAAAGGGAATAATTTTAACCTAAGAGCATCATCGAAGAAGTTGTGAATTTTGACAGTTGAGCATATCTCAAGAAATTCTTTAAGATGTTTATAAAGGTCCTCATTACTAAGTCCATAAAATGAAGGTAACATTTGGATTATACTGGACTTAATTTCATATTGAGTGGCCTCCACAGGGGGCACTTGAATACAAGGAGAGTAGGTATATATGGAAGGAGTAAAGTACTCCTTCAATTGCTTGGGTGGATCATTCTCTTGATTTCGGTCCATATTTTTACGTCTGTTGGCTCTAAAGGTTCTTTCTATTTCTGGATCAAAAGGTTGGATTTCTAGTCGTAATGATCTACGACCAAGCATACACCTTACAATTATACTGTAGAGCAAACATAAAATTTTTTTTCTTTTTATAATATATATATATTTATAATAAAGTGAGAAAAGAATGAAGAAAATCTAAAGAGAAGAACCTAAGAATCTTAAATCTATGAAAAGAGAGAAATTAGTTAATGTTTATATGTTAATTGCAATCAACTTAAACAATCATAGACTCTCTATCCTAAGGTTAACTTAGATCTAGACAGCTCCTAACTTCCAAGACTGCCTTTGAGCACTCCAAGCTCAAGACTGACTAACTGACTCGGCCAGGTAAGCGTAAGATGTGGGAGGTTCCCTACTCGTTGCTTTCCTTAGACACCAACTGAGTTGGCTAGGTCAGTCAATGAAACCAATTGAAAACCACTTTCTTTAACCACTTGCCTTAGACATCGAGCAATTAACCAATCCACACTCGGTTCAACTCTAAAGCTTTCTTATCCTATTGAGCTCAAAATTCCTAGGGCTGACGTCTAGTTGATTTTAGATTAAGGTCTAGGTTATGCAAATGCAAGGGAGTAATTTGTGGGCCAAGGAAGGGTGATCAAATCCCCACCTTATCTTAGTTAATGGGTTGCGCTCTTAAAGTTAATTATGGAGATGAGATGCAAAGAAACAAGGTATCCAATCAAGTTAGAAATTTTTATATTTGGGGTTATGCTATTTTAGTTAAGTGTTATGAAATGTCAGTGGCTTTTTTTTTTTTTCAACCGTGCCAAGATCCCCGGCAACGGTGCCAAAATTTGATGCGTAGTCGTTGATAGCACCAAAAATAACTCTACTCACTACGTAGGTAGGATGAGTCGAGATCGTATCCTCAGGGACCTTGGGCTAAGTTGAGATTGCAAAATAAAAGAAAGAAGCATTGTTTTTGATTTAGAAAATAAATTATCTTAAAATTGATGTTATTAGAAAATAAAGAGCTCAAGAGTTTTGAATTAATTTTGCACTAGCAGAGTTGTATCTCTTTTTTTAAATTAAATAGATGCGATTAATCTTAGAAAAAATACTTATCTTTCTTTGGCACCCTCCGTATTCGTAGATCACGGTGCGTCTCCGAAAAGTACTAGGTAAACAACTCTTCTTTCCTCGGCACGCCCCGTATCCATAGATCACGACGCATCTCCAAAAAGTAAAAATTGTTCCTAATATTAATCTAACAAGAAAGCATAAATAAAAGCATATGAAAGGGAGCAAATAAAGAACTCATGATGATTTAAATAAAAAGCATAATCTTTATTGCATATAAAGAAATACAAGAAAGTTTAGAACAATAAACCATCTCTGTGTCGCTACAAAATTTCTTCTCCACTCTCGAGACTGCTAGCCTAGCTGCTTATGAAGTAGTCCCTTTCTATTCCTCTATGCAAGGCTCTAGAAGAATTTCTGGGCTCTCCCTCCAATGGGAGTACAAAAGTCTTTTTATAGGTGTTAGGAGGGAGGAGTTTTACATGATTTTTCGATGTGGGACTAAAAAAAATACAAATCTTTCCTCTCAAAATATTTCTAAATATTAATTTTTTTTCTTTAATAAGCATCTGTTTGTCCGCCATCAAAAACTCCCTGCGGACCCGCCTGCCGCATGCCCACACCCGCGCTCGCGCCCATGCCTGCATGCCCACACCCACGTGATGCCGCACCTATGCCTGCGCTCACCCGCTCCGCATCCGTCAAGCATCCACCTAGCGTCCGCGTCCGTCCCGCATCCATGCGCTCAGACGCACGCCCATGCGCTCACGCGCTCATTCATGCGCCCAGGGCATTTTTTTGTATTCCACGTGAAACATTCTTTTTGTATTCCAAAAAGAAACTTTTGTTTCTTCACAATGACATCTATATCATTTTAGATTCCTTGCATAGTATCTTCATTTTCTACAATACCATATGCATCCTTCTTTTATTTTAATTTTATTTTAAGTCCAAATTTCTTCAAACTTGAGTCTTTTTGATCTATGAATCGGACTCTTTGTATCGGCGATCATCTTTCCTGTAAAACATAAAATAAAGCATCAAATTCTTAATAAATAAAATAAATTAAATATAATTTTCTACTTTAAATGACTTAAATTAAGTGTTTATCATACCCTCCAACTTGAATTTTGCTCATCCTCGAGTAAAATAGATATATCAGCATTGTGTACCGACTCGATCTTGAATCAAAAATTAGATTAGGCATCCCAAAAGGTAGATGATACTTGGTCAGACCATTAAAGAGATATTTCATTGGATTATCAATTTGACCCAATTAGTGGCTGAGTATTAACTAAAGAAATTTCAAGAGCTTTTCTTTAACCAACTCCCCACTTTACTCTTTAAATCCTCTAACTTAATGGGAAAGAGGTTTATTATCTTCTTGCAATTTAGTCCCCTTAATATTTTTTTTTTTTTTAACATTGCCTACCTTTTTACGCGAACCACAACGCTTACTTAGGCAAAAGGCTCAGTTACTCAGTAGGAAACCAATGTTGTTGTTTTTTTTTTTTTTTTTTAAGTAAATTTTAAGGAGAATTTTTGCATACCTCGACCTTTCCACTCAATTTCTCATGAAGCAGATTCTTTATTGAGATCAGTAAGAAGAGGGTTGTAGAATCACTCCTAAAATTTGGTCTAGTCTAAACCCACCCATAATAAAACCCCCTGACTGGTCTATTCCATTTGAGATTATGTGTGATGCCTCTGACTTTGTAATAGGTGCCGTCTTAGACCAAAAAATCAATAAGGAGCCACATGTGATCTATTATGCTAGCAAGACTCTTTTCGATGCCCAATTAAACTACATCACAACAGAAAAAGAGCTACTAGCAATAGTGTTCACCCTTGAAAAATTTTGCTCATATCTGTTAGGGTCTAAGGTTCTAGTTTACTCTGATCATGCGACTCTGAAATATCTCCTCTCAAAGAAAGATACTAAACTATGTTTGATCAGATGGATCCTTCTTTTATAAGAATTTGATCTAGAAATCCGAGATAAGAAGGATTCTGACAATGTGGTAGCTGATCACATCTCCAGGATCTTAGTTGAACACACGATAGGCATAGATGAGGTCAAAAAAAAATTTTCTGACGAACAACTTTTTGCAATCTCCTCTAACCGTCCTCCATGGTTTGCCCATATTGTCAATTACTTATCAACAGGACAAGTACCTTCTCACTGGACAAAATAAGAAAAGGATTGATTTTTCTCGTAAATTAAATATTATTTCTGGGAAGAACCTGAACTATTCAAATACTGTCCTGATCAAGTTATTCGCCGTTGTGTCCCCGAGAGTGAATTCCAAAGCATTCTCACTTTTTGCCACTCTTCGGCATGTGGGGGATATTTTAGTGGAAGAAAAACTGCAGCAAAAGTACTGCAGAGTGGGTTTTATTGGCCAACGCTTTTCAAGGATGCACATGAATTTGGCCAAAGTTGTCTGCGATGTCAGCAAACAAGAAATTTATCCAAGAAGGATATGATGCCGCTGACCCCCATTTTAGTAGTAGAAATCTTCGATGTTTGGGGGATAGATTTCATGGAACCTTTTCCAGCCTCATTTGGATTCGAATATATTCTGGTGGCAATTGATTACATATCAAAATGGGTGGAGGCAATAGCTACATGGACTAATGATAATAAAATTATAATTAGTTTTATCCAACGAAACATCATTAGTCGATTTGGCTTCCCAAGGATGATCATTAGTGATGGGGGGACTCATTTTACGAATAAACAATTTGAAGCACTTATGAAAAAATATAATATTTCACACAAAGTGGCCACACCATATCACCCCCAAACTAATGGTCAGGTAGAGGTGTCAAATAGGGAGATTAAACATATCCTAGATAAGATGGTTAGGCTCGATAGAAAGGATTGGTCTCTTCGCTTAGACGATGCATTATGGGCTTACCGTACTGCTTTTAAAACACCCATAGGAATGTCTCCTTATTGACTTGTATTCGGAAAAGCTTGTCATCTGTCGGTGGAATTGAAACATCATGCATTTTGGGCCATACGGCAATTTAACTTTGATATGAAAAATGCAGGTTCCAATAGGAGACTTCAATTAAATGAACTTGAAGAGCTACGCAATGAAGCATATGAGAGTGTCAGAATTTATAAGGCTCAAACTAAAGCATACCACGATAAATTCATTGCATGAAAAATATTCGAGCCCAATCAAAAAGTTTGGCTCTTCAATTCTAGGTTGCGTCTGTTTCCTGGAAAACTTCGCTCACGTTGGGACGAACCTTTCATTATAACTCAGATATTTCCTCATGGAGCTATATAACTCAAAAATCCTAAATAGGGGAACAGTTTTAAAGTGAATGATCAGCGATTGAAACCTTACATAGATGGAATTAATGATGGAGAAATAATTGAATTTGTTGATTTAGTAGATCCAAAACCGCCATAATACTCAATTCAGTCAGGCTGAAGATGTAAAACTTAGCACTTGTTGGGAGGCAACCCAATGATTTCATATTTTTTTACTTTACCACAGCTACAGAAATTCAGAACAAGAGCCTATTAATTAATGAAGCTATCTTCAACTTCCGAAGCAAAATTATCCCAGGTGCACTCTCTCCTTTTATTTTCTTTACTTTCCTACTCCATTGAGGACAATGTAGATTAAGTTGGGGGGGGAGGAAATTAATCAAATCCTCGAGTATGGTCAGAAATAACTAGTTTTGTGTATCCAAATTTTATTTTGATTAAGAGTCAATTAGGCATCCTAAACAATGAATGATTAATGATCAAGATAATTTTAGAGATACTGAGGAATAAATTATTAAGAAAACCCAATGAATGGTAGGGTTTAGACTAGACCAAATTTTAGGAGTGATTCTACAACCCTCTTCTTACTGATCTCAATAAAGAATCTACTTCATGAGAAATTGGGTGGAAAGATCGAGGTATGCAAAAATTCTCCTTAAAATTTACTTAAAAAAAAGAAAAAAAAAGAAAAAAGAAAAAAAAAACAACATTAGTTTCCTACTGAGTAACCGAGCCCTTTCGCCTAAGTGTTGTGGTTCGCGTCAAAAGATAGGCAATGTTAAAAAAAAAAAAAAAGTAAGGGGACAAAATTGCAAGAAGATAATAAACCTCTTTCCCATTAAGTTAAAGGATTTAAAGAGTAAAGTGGGGAGTTGGTGAAAGAAAAGCTCTTGAAATTTCTTTAGTTAATACTCAGCCACTAATGGGGTCAAATTGATAATCCAATGAAATATCTCTTTAATGGTCTGACCAGGTATCATCTACCTTTTGGGATGCCTAACCTAATTTTTGATTCAAGACCGAGTCAGTACACAATGTTGATATATCTATTTTACTCAAGGACGAGTAAAATTCAAGTTAGGAGGTGTGATAAATACTTTATTTAAGTCATTTAAAGTAGAAAATTATATTTAATTTATTTTATTTATTAAGAATTTGATGCTTCTTTTTATGTTTTACAGGAAAGATACTCGTCGATACAAAGAGTCCGATTCAAAGATCAAAAAGACTCAAGTTTGAAGAAAATTAGACTTAAAATAAAATTAAAATAAAAGAAAGACACATACGGTATTATAGAAAATGAAGATACTATGCAAGGAATCCAAAAAGGATATAGATGTCATTGTGAAGAAGCAAAAGTTTCTTTTTGAAATTGGAATAAAAAAGGCAGTGTTCATGCTGTTTCTGGGCGGGCGCATGAGTGCGTGGGCGTGCGGGTGAGCGTGGACGCGGGGTGGACGCGGCGTGGGCACGAGCGCAGGCATGGGTGCGGCATCGTGCGGGTGTGGGCGCGCGGCGAGCGGGCGCGCGGCAGTCGGGTTCACAGGGAGTTTTTGATGGCGGACGAACAGATGCTTATTAAAGGAAGAAAATTAATATTTAGAAATATTTTGAGAGGAAAGATTTGTATTTTCTTTATTTATTTGTGATCTTTCCATCTCATCCATCCATCTTTTAGTCTTTAGCATTTTTTTAGTCCCACATTGGAAAATCATGTAAAACTTCTCCCTCTTAACACCTATAAAAAGGCTTTTGTACTCCCATTGAAGGGAGAGCCCAGAAATTCTTCTAGAGCCTTGCATAGAGGAATAGAAAGGGACTACTTCATAAGCAGCTAGGCTAGCAGTCTCGGGAGTGGAGAAGAAATTGTGTAACGACATAGAGATGGTTCATTGTTCTAAACTTTCTTGTATTTCTTTATATGCAATAAAGATTATGCTTTTTATTTAAATCGTCATGAGTTCTTTATTTGCTCCCTTTCAAATACTTTTATTTATGCTTTCTTGTTAGATTAATATTAGGAACAACTTTTACTTTCTGGAGATGCATCATGATCTATGGATACGGGGCATGCCGAGGAAAGAAGTGTTGTTTACCTAGTACTTTTCGAAGACGCGCTGTGATCTACGGATACGGAGCGTACCGAGAAAAGATAGATATTTTTCCTAAGATTAATCGTATCTATTTAATTAAAAAAAAGAGATACAACTCTGCTAGTGCAAAATTAATTCAAAACTCCTGAGCTCTTTATTTTCTAATAACATCAATTTTAAGATAATTTATTTTCTAAATCAAAAACAATGCTTCTTTCTTTTATTTTGCAATCTCAACTTAGCCCAAGGTCCCTGAGGATACGATCTCGACTCATCCTACCTACGTAGTGAGTAGAGTTATTTTTGGTGCTATCAACGACTACGCATCACTTCTCTCTTGGCACGAGCCTATATCGATAGGACAATCAAAACAAATCGTGTCGGGAGCAGGAGGAGAACCTTGTCACGACATAATTGAAGGCCCGGTCCTCCTTAGACCGGATGGGGGGAGAGGCCCTGCAATGCCCATATGTGCCCCCACAGCCCTATTAGGGACAGGAGGAGAACCTCACCCTAACAGGAGCAAAGTCGAAGGCCCAGTTACACTTAGACCGGATGGAGGGAGAGGCCCTGCAACACCCATATGTGCCCCCACAGCACTGTTAGGGACAGGAGGAGAACCTCACCCTAACAGGAGCAAAGTCGAAGGCCCGGTTACACTTAGACCGGATGGGGGGAGAGGCCCTGCAATGCCCATATGTGCCCCCACAGCTCTGTTAGGGACAAGAGGAGAACCTCGCCCTAACAGGAGCAAAGTCGAAGGCTCGATGACACTTAGACTGGATGGGGGGAGAGGCCCTGCAACGCCCATATGTGCCCCCACAGCCCTGTTAGGGACAGGAGGAGAACCTCGCCCTAACATGAGCAAAGGCGAAGGCCCGGTTACCCTTAGATCGGATGGGGGGAGAGGTCCTGCAACGCCCATATGTGCCCCCACAGCCCAATTAGGAATAGAAGGAGAACCTCATCCTAACTTGAGCTGAAACCGATTACATCAGAAATAGGGGAAGGACCTCGTCCTGACACCAATTAAGGTCTGGTCATTCAAGACCATATAAGAAAAAGGGAACCTTCTTAGTGGCCCCTCCGCGCTCCCGTGACCCCACTAAGAGCAGAGGGAAAACCATCACTCAAGAAAAGAAAAAGAAAAAGGGGAGGGGGGTTAAAAAGGAAAGCGACGAACTGCATCAGCGATAAATGGAAAATAAATTACATCAAAGATACAGGGAGCCTTGTCTCAGCGAGGGTTGGGGTTCTTATCAAAATCTTCGATCTCCAAGAGAGCTCTCAACACAGACCAAGGATAAGACGGCTTCCTCGGGGCGATGAGAAGCTCAGACCTCCGAGCTCGAACTCTGAAAGGAGGCATCAAACTCGAATGGTCCCGGATAAATCTGCGGCCATAAACAAAAGGATGGGTCAATGCGATGATGATCGGGTACCTCCGAACGGCATCGATATCAAGCAAGCCAAAGCCGAAAGAAGCTCGGCAAACGATAATTCAACACGTGAGTAAAAGAGGTAATGAAAAATCTCCTTCTCATGTCATTAACTAAGTATGCATTACAGAGCCCTTGAGGCTGAATAAGAAAGATGACAAGAAAAGCAAGCCAACATGGCGATGACCAGGAACCTCCAGACAACATCGGCATCGAACAAAAAAAAGAGAGGAATACAATAATAACAATAGTGAATGAAAGAAGTTCGGCAGGTGATGATTCGATGCAAAGTGTGGACAAGGTAACAAAAATCTCTCTTTCATTCTCGATTAACAAGGTGTACGTTACAAAGCCCTGAGGATCGAGAAAAAGAACATTACTACAAGACTTGAAAAGAATACATTAGAGACCACTTCAAGCTTTCGACTTCTCCTTCAGGTTCCATCATTCTCAGCAGTATTTCTCAGTGCGTGTGGTGAATCCATCGGCTCTCGTCCCCCACCTCATTCTGCTCCATTGCTGAAACCCCAACCCTAGGGGGAAAGGGGGGGATAGAATTCAAGGGGTGGCGACAGCGACGGCAGCGGCAACGACGACCTGTATCGAGAAGAACCAAAAGTACCCCGGAGGCCGTGATGATGTCGGAGACATGCACCACCACCGTGTGCTCCCCGACAACCACCATCCTAGGTACTTCGGCGAGGTCGGCATGTGCTACTTCCACCGCCCCCGCAACAAGTTCTACTGTCCCGCCGTCAGCGCTGACCGCCTCTGGTCCCTCGACCCCGACGACGTCAAGAAACCCACCACAGCTTATGATGGTAACTCTACCCCCTTGATCGGTGTCGTCCCGTTCAACTACTTCGAAATTTTCGGGCAGGACACGCTCACCGACTGGTTCCATTATTAGATCCCTGTTGTTGAAGGAATTCTCCCTCGAGCCCCCTTTGAAGCTGTGGGAACCCTCGGTGGCAGTTTGGCAGCCGCTGAACTTGCAGGCCACTGTTTCTCCCCTCCTACTCCTCTCAATCCATAGCATCCTCTCGAGATTGACCTCCGGGGCAGAAGCCCCGATGGGAGAACTCCTCGAAAGGGCTCGAAAGACTGAAGGTGGCGGGGAGCCGGTGGAGATGGCGAAGATTGGCGCGAAGAATGCTTAAGGTCGAAAAGGGTGCCGATGGGTGGCTAAACTCTCAAGCAGAAGAAAGGCATCATCTGGACTCTCAGGCGAAATGAAGTCCCTAGAGGGAAGGAGGGGATTTAAATAAGCGACGGGGCCTGGAACAGTTATGGTGGTGGATATCCTAGGTCAACCAATGCCCGCCACGTGTCCCACTCACCGTGGCGTAGGGCTGACTACTGACGGGACCATTATGGTGTGGCGCTTGGGACTACGCTCCAGCAAAAATTTCGAAAGGACTCTTTGGATCACCCTAATTGGAAAAAGACTCCAGCACGCGCGCATTAAATGCCAGGATTTCCAAGGGCGGTCGTGCGCAGGATTCAAGAGAGCAACTTCGGCTGTGAAAATTTTTCTGTACTTCCTTCATTCGAAACTCGAACTCGAAAGTAGGGGGGCTGGTGTTGGGTATAAAATACCCTCCAACCGAAGTTCATGTCAGGAGTGATCCTCCAGGGATTCTACCGACGTCCGACCTTCGGCGACATCTCTCCGAACCTCTCCGGTGGCCGAGCCTCCGCAACGTTCCCGAGTTCTACCGACGGATAAACCCCCAACAGTGTCGACCGGATTCTCCACGATGGACGAACTCCATCCAAGTCTCTATGGTGGTCGACCACCTTCTAGACTTCATCCGGGCTCCTATGGGAGCCGGACTTCTTCTCCAACTGCAGGTAGACTTCATCCGAGCTCCTACGGGAGCCGGACTTCTTCCCCAACTGCAGGTAGACTTCATTCGGGCTCCTACGGGAGCCGGACTTCTTCTCCAACTGCAGGTAGACTTCATCCGGGCTCCTACGGGAGCCGGACTTCTTCTCCAACTGCAGGTAGACTTCATCCGGGCTCCTACGGGAGCGGACTTCTTCCCTAACTACAGGTAGACTTCATTCGAACTCCTACGGGAGTCGGACTTCTTCCCCAACTGCAGGTAGACTTCATCCGGGCTCCTACGAGAGCCGGACTTCTTCTCCAACTGCAGGTAGACTTCATCCGGGCTCCTACGGGAGCCAGACTTCTTCTCCAACTGTAGGTAGACTTCATCCGGGCTCCTACGGGAGCCGGACTTCTTCCCCAACTGCAGGTAGACTTCATCCGGGCTCCTACGGGAGCCGGACTTCTTTTCCAACTGCAGGTAGACTTCATCCAGGCTCCTACCGGAGCCAGACTTCTTTCCCAAACTCCAACTGCAGGTAGCCTTCATCCGACTCCTACGGGAGCCAGACTTCCGCCTTGAACTCCTGTTGCAGGTAGACCTCATCCGAACTCCTACAAGGGCCGGACTCTGAGCTTTTACTGCAAGCGATCTACTCCGAGCTTCTACTACAGGCTTCGGCCAAGCTTCCTCGACAAATGATCCCCATCCGGGCTTCTACGGAGATCGAACTCTGACTGAACTTCTGTAGCGGACAGATTCCAGATGAACTCCTACGACACATGGACTCCAGCAGCCGGACCCCTCCAATGGATGAACCTCTCCAGCGCCATCCAACATCCACTGTCGGTCGACCCTTTATCGAATTCTACGTGAAACCAAACTTCGTCTATGGAAAGCCTTTGACCGAGCTCCTACAGTAAATGTCCCTCACCTGCAGTATTAACGCCCAAGGCATCCAACGGTAGAAGGCTCGCCAGCAACATCCGAGCTCCTCTTAGATGGATAGCTACCTCTCTCCGCCAGACACCTCAACCGAGCTTCGACCGACATGCCTGGACTCCTTGGCAGGCCACAGTAATGGCCACGACTCTGCTCCACTTCCTGCGATAGATTCTGCATGGCTCCACCACTCTCTAGCAAGTCGTGACAATGGACACTGCTCCACTCCCCGCAACAGGCTCCACGTGGCAGGCCACGGTGATAGCCACGACTCCACTCCACTACTCTTCATAACAAACTCCTCCTGACCCCGAACGGCCCACTATCAGGCGGTTAAAAATGTCGCTATCAGTCTGTTGCACCCTCTGCCTATAAAAAGGAGGACCCCAGATACGTTATACTCTAAGCTCTAATTTCTATCTGAAAACTCTGCTAAAATTTCCATTCGAGCACTCCATTCTTGTTGAAGCAAAGAACTGACTTAAGCATCGAAGGGTCTTGCCGGAGCACCCCCAACTTCGGTTTAGACTTTCATTGCAGGTTCCGACTGGCGACCGCGACTCCCTCGACTCCAGCTTCTCCGACGCTGGCGGATTTCTGCACCAACAATACTCATATTTCTCTCAATCTTATATGATGATTCAATTACTAAAATATTAAAAAAAAATTTAATTTTAATTCTGCTTTGATCAAAGGCTTCCTGAATCATCAATCTATCAGAGCAAGCAGGATGTGATCTCCTCTTACCAGGAGTGATCGATTCATATTGACCTACTTACAATCTCCATACATATTTTACCATATCTAGAATACTCTGTACATGACTAAGTCATTAATGAGTATGAACCAAAAAATATGGATTCATGTATACCAGGTTCTATGGTAGTCTCAGATCAAAGGATTACATGCACAACTCCCACTATAAGAAAACATCTCTTGATAGGTAAGTAAATTTCATAAGATATTTCTTAAGTCAGATCAATTCAGTGACTCATTCTCTAATGAGCACCCACTTTCTTGTATTAGTGTCTCACACAAGTGGCTTATGAGATCTGCCACCCTCTCCATCGAGCATACATAAAAAGTGCTAATCTATCCGAAACATTAATCCCCGACTCAATTCTCCTATGACTAAAAATATTCTAAATCAGGATTTTTAGGATTTTAAGTCCCATAGGTATGATCTCATCATAACCCTAAACTCATTTTTCTGATTTATGATGTTTATCATAATCATTACTAAAGTAAGATGTAGCATGTGATGAAAAATATTTTTTATTATTTAAAGAGTCAATACATAAGTTTGGAAGATTACAAGAAAAAATCCATCAAAATACAAATTTTGATTGACTTGTAGGGCATATTCCTTTCATCCTCTTGTTCTTAACATCTTCTTCTTGATGTTATTTTATGCTTAGCTCGTGTGTCATTAGAGATCCTAGAAGTTCCTCCAAGGATAAAATATTTAGATCTTTGGCTTCTTGGATTGCGGTCACCTTGGCCTCCCAAGTTCTTGGTAAAGATCTAAGAATCTTTCTCACAAGATCGCTGTTAGAATAAGATTTACCAAGATTTTTAGATCATTAATAATATCTATAAAATGAGTAAACATTTTAGTTATTGATTCATCATGCTCCATTTAAAGAGTTTATATTTGTGCACAAGCATGTTAATTTTTGATTCCTTAACTTGATTAGTGCCTTGATGTGTTACTTCTAACTAATCCCATATTTTTTTAACCAATATGCATATAGAAATGTGATTAAATTCATTAGCATCTAAAGCATAATATAAAATATTCATGGCTTTAGCATTGAGTTAAGCCATTTTCTTGTCAACCTCATCCCATTCTCTTTCGGGTTTGGTTGATTCTACACTATCAATTATCTTAGTGGGTGAGTGTGGTCCATTAACTATGATACTTCACATATCATAGTCAAGTGCTTGAATAAAAATTTTCATCTGAGCTTTTCAAAAGGTATAGTTTGACCCATTGAAAAGTGAAGGTCGGTTTGTGGACTGCCCCTCGGCTAGTGAAGCACCAACTTGAGTTGCCATAGATCCTTAGCTCTTTGATGGTTTAATCAAAGTAGGGCTAGAGCACCGAGCTCTGATACCACTTGTTGCCAAGCTATGCAACCCAAGAGGGAGGAGGGTGAATTAAGTTTTTGAAATTTTAAAGTTAATTTAGAACCATAATGATTAAGTAATAATAAGCAAGTTATATGAAGTAAGTGATTTAAGCAAAGTGTAAAAATGAGATGCAAGAATGCAAAAAAATAAAAAAATTTAGATAGAGAGCAAGTAAGTACATCACAAATAATCAAGATTTATAGTGGTTCGATGCCAACCTTGCACCTACATCCACTCCCCAAGCTCCTACTTGAAAATTTAAATCTACTAAAATATATTCAACAAGAATACAACATCGGTACCTCTGACTCTAGCTATCCCAAGCTAGAATACTTATTTTTTGGATACAAGACAATCCAATACAATTTGATTCAAGGTTCGGATCAATCTATCTAAGTTTTGAAACCCTTTCAAAACTAAAGATCAAGACAAAAACAGAGTATAAGAGTTAATGACAAAGAAATATAAGTTTAGCTCCTTTAATGAGTAAATAAAACTTTAAGTACACTTTACACAGCAAGAAAGAAGCTTTTTTGATTTTTCTTAAGATTGATGAAGATATGAATGAGCTCTTAAGGGGTTGGTGAACTTGAAAATTAAAGCTTCTTTTGCTTTAAGAAGGCTTTTTGCTTAGGGCTGAAATAAATGCTTGAATCTCTTGTGTTTTATCCTCTTTTAAGTATCTTTATATCTTCAATAGATACTAGAAAAAAATTTGGATAGGATTGGAGCCATTGGAGAGCATTAAATGTAATCAAAACGAGCTGCAAAACTAGCCGTTATGGAGATTTTTTATCACAGGGGTCGACTCATAGGGTCATCCCCTGCATGGGGGTCGACCCCAGGGGTCGACCTCTGTGGCGCAGAATAGAAAGTGACTGTTCTATATTTTTGGCTTGCACAGACAATAGAGGTCGACCCTGGGGTCGATCCTTGACACAGGAGTCGACTCATAAGATCGTCCCCTTTAGGTGTGCCAGCCAAAAATAGCATGCTGTTCAGCTCCTTTTGACAGGGATTGACCTTAGGGGTCGATCTTTTTCTTTAAACTTGATTTCTTCTCAAAATATACATCCAAAAAATATAAAATTATCTCCAATAGATCATAAATCTTCTATTCTTGCTCTTGAGGCTTTTGAATCAAAACTTGGTAAAATTTTGATTTTGCCCCTGAAATACAATAAATCTTATTTCAAGCCAAAAGTCATTAGTAATCTCCTCAAATATTTTATAATCATCAAAATCTATTTATGGAGCAACATATTCCCAGGTTGAAGGAATTTAGCCATGCATCAAGATCTCTAACTCTATATTCTCTCCTTTTTGGATCCCTAAACCTCCCTAATTTTTTTCTTTAATTTTTCCTTGCTTTTTCACTAATTTTTTCTCCTCCCTACTCTTATTCCCGGATCTCCTATTTATAGATGAATTTTTTACCTTTTTCTAATCATAAAAGGAGTCCTAAAATCTTTAGAATTCGTATAATACCCATAGAAATTTTTCTGACCGTCAGATTGCACTTGGACCGCCCAGATCTGATCAAAAATCAATGTTACACTCCTTATCATGGTCAAGAACTCTATCAGCTGTCTGATCACATGCTTGATGGAATCTTGAGCATTGATCAGTGCAATTGATTTCCTATTCAAAGTCGGGATGAACAACAGTCGTTGGATCGAGCGATGGATCGAGTTTCGACCATCTGATCGTGCTAAAAAATCCTTCTTTTCAATCGATAACGAATGTGGACCATTCGATCTCCCTCAAAATTATTTTAAACCATTGGATCATGCAAAAAACCTTCTTCTCACCTGTGAGCTGTGCCAAACACTGCAAAATTGTTCTGGTGGACTGTGCCATTGCTTTTATGAATCGAGCGGTCGGTCCACCATGCACCAAAGGCAATAAATTTTATTTTTAAGGGTATTTTTGCTTGATTTTTACTTCAATTTTTGCTTGAAAAGTAAGAAAAAAATATGTATTAAATTTTTTAATAATTTTTTTTATTTTTTTATGCTTAAATTGCTTAATTAACTCAACATCTATTTTTCATAAATATGCTCTAATTTTATTTTTTTAAAAATTATCTATTTTTGTAAGAAAATTTAATTTATTTATGAAATTAAGTTTTTTTAGAAGATGTTAGCATCATAAATCATCAAAAATACCTACAATAAATATAAAAATATACCACTTATCAGCTATCAATAAGTGTTGCCCTATTTGGATAAGTGTTTAAACCTGTGATGGACTCTGTATTGGAGAGATGCGCAAGTGCCTTCTCTCTGTCACGTGCGTGCATGCCCAGAAAAGGATGTCAAAAGCAACCTCCCAATATCCAACAATTTTTTAGATTTTTATCACATAATCAGCACTTAAAATTGATCCTTATTAGGAAAATTATCAGATAAAAAAGTTGCTTAAGACTCCTTAAACAGAAGGAGTCTTCGTATCCCTTCATGCATCCAGAAAATCGATCATGCATGCAGCAATGTACCAGGAATTTTTTTTCATGCATAATCTGATAGATTTTTTATACTTCAAATAGTGTGCTAGGTGGTTCATGATCTGATCTATTTGCCATAAAAAATAGGCACCCAAAGCAGAAGGAATCTTAGTCCTTCTGAATGCCAAAACCAAAGAGTGCGTGCGCTCAGCATATATGCACCAAGAGTTCTTCTCATCTTAGACTCTTGGCTTTTGGTGTTAAGATAATATGTGGTGCCTCTTTTTTGGCTGCTTCTAGGTGGCTTTACCTGACCCAAATGCCCACTAAATTGGGCTAGCAAATCAGCAAGATATGAGATCAAATTGATCTCCAAAGGAGCTAGGGTTTGCACACGTGCTAGCATGCTTATCGGAACGCTGATTGAATCTAAAATTCCAATCAACCTTTTTCAAAAGGGTCTTTGGCCAATTTCTATATGTGTGTGACCCATTGGGTTTTATATCTATCTAGCAATAGGTCCACATGCAAGTTGACCTAATTTGATTAGACTTTAATCTAACCAATTTAGGTCCAATCAAGCTAACCTAATTTCAGCAATTAGAACTCTTTCTAATTGATGATTGAATTAAACTCTTTAATTTGATCAGATCTATAAGTCAAGATTGATGTCTAGCAATGTATCATGACTACCTAAAAGATATAAAATTTGATAAAAATATCAAATATATCCTTCAGTGATAAGTTACCGTGCAATTCAATCTTTTGATCATCCCTGCACCCTGAATATGTTCATGAGTATAGAACCATATCAAACTCAAACATATATTCATATTGATTATAAATTAATTAATGATAACTCCAATGAAGAAGCATAAAAAACTCTTTCTAATCTTCTTTCTACTTTTGGCCAAAATCTTTTTTTCAAGTCATCTAGGAATGAGAATACACAGGATGCGATCTCCTCTTACTAGGAGTGATCGATTCCATATTGACCTACTCACAACCGTAATACATACTCCACCATATCCAAAACACCCCGTACATGTCTTAATATCATGTTTGAGCATTGTTGGTGCAAAAATCCGCCTGCGCCGGAGAAGCTGGAGTCGAGGGAGTCGCGGTCGCCGCCGGGACCTGCAAAAGAAGTCTAAACTGAAGGTGGGGTCGCTCCGGCAAGACCCTCCGACGCTCAAGTCAGTTCTCTGCTTCAACAAGAATAGAGTGCTCGAACGAAAATTTTAGCAGAGTTTTTAGGTAAAAATGAGAGCTTATAGAATAACGTATCTAGGGTTTCCCCTTTTATAGGCGGAGGGGGCAACAAACTGATGGTGATGCCTGTAACCATCTGGCAGTGGGCCGTCCATAGTCAGAAAAAGTTTGTTGCGAAGAGTAGTGGGGTGGACCCTTGGCTATTATCGGGGCGTGCCACGTGGAGTCTACCACGAGGAGCGAAGCGGCGTCCGTTGTCGCGACATGCTAGAGGATAGAAGAATAGCGTGGTATCCGTCACAGGAAGTGGAGCAGGACCGTGGCCATTATTACGGCCTGCCAGGGAGTGATGGAGCAGCGTGGAATCCATCGCAGGAGGTGGAGCAGGGTCATGGGGTGATGGAGCCGCGTGAAATCTGCCGCAGGGAATGAAGCAGAATCGCGGCCGTTACTGCAGCGCGCCAAGGGGCGAAGGTCTGCCGGCTGAAGTCCGGCTGGAGTGTCTGGCGGAGAGAGGTAGTTAGCCAACCGTCAGCCACTTTTAGCTGCCACTTTTAGCGAAGGGACCCTTCAAAATTCTCGCTGGTACACTGGCCCAGGTACGGTGCAATAATGGCCCTGCCAACCGTCAGCCACTTTTAGCTACCTGCCATGGCGAGTGGGACACGTGTCGAGCGCGGGCCGGCCTGGGGGGATTCACGATCATCGTGGCACCGGATCCCAGGGTCTTTTTAAACCCGTCCTTCCACCTTTAGAGGCCCTATTCCGCTTCAAAGTTTTATCAATATCTGCCCTTTCTTCGAGAGCCCTATTTCTCTTGACGTCTTCTCGGGCCATAGGCACCCTTCGAGTCATCCCTGTCCTCACCTCTCTGCATCCCTCAGAGCGATCTAGGTTAGTCCCAGAACCTTCATCTTTCTTCCCGCCACTTAGGGGCCTTTTCTTTGCCATTTTTTATTTTCTCTATTGTATTCCTCTGAGTTAGTCTCTTGTGACCTCTCATCCTTTGTCCTGTCCGTCTTCTTCGGGATCTTTAGAGTCTTCATTCGAAGTTATTCGAAATATCTTCCGGCTCTTCCGCTCCTAGCAGTTTCGGGAGTTCTTCCGCCTCAACCCCCCAAGTCCCTCATTCTGTAGATGAACCCGCATGTGGGGCTGGGCTTCACTCGATTTTTGCGTCGGGCGCCATTCCATGCTCCCTGACTCCGGATGAACTCTTTCTGATAAGGGTTCAGTATGGAGTTCCTCCGGAGTACGACCTGGAGCTGCCTGGCCCCTCCGACCAGGCCAGCACTCCCCCACCTGGTCATTTTTGCCTGTATCAGGATTTCTCTCCCTTTGCCACATAGTCGAGGTCCGACCGTCCCTCTCTCTGTTTCGGCACTTCTATACTTTCAAGCATCATCCTTCGGTGAAGGACTGATGGTATTTCTCTCCTCAGTTCAGCAAGAAGGGGTTGCTGAAAGGTGCCCCCTCTTCAATCCATAACTGGAAGGGGAAATACCTCTTCGTCCACTGCCCGACCCTGAGGCTGGGCCTGCCCCCTTGGGGCTCTCTGAGGGATTTTGTCCGTCGGGCCCCCAGCCTGGGGGAGGATGACCTCCAGGCTGCCCGGAAGCTTCTTGCCTATTCTGCTCCTTCCCTTCCCAACCTTTTGAGGGAATAATTTTTGTTCAACATCGGCCTGAGCCCCCAGGATCCTGCGAGTACTTCATCTTTTTCTTTCTTTTCTTTTCTTCTGTCCTTCTTCTTTTTCTTTTTTTTTTCTTTCTCTCTTCTTCCTTCTCTTTTTTTTTCTTTCTCTTCCCTTTTTTTTTTATTGATTTCTGATCTCTCCCCCTTTCTCTCTCTTTTTTTTTTTTAAGGAATGGATGCCGAAGCAGCACGGATGCTTGTCAGGGGCCTCAAGGCCCACAAAAGAAAGGGTGCCGCGGCCTTCGATCGGCAAAGAGGGCCAGGGCAGAGGAGTCGAGCTTGGCCATGCCCGTCTAGGCAGCTCCAGTGATCGACATTCCCTCAGACGCCGAACCTACAGCTCCCCGGGCTTCTTCGAGGAGTCCACCGATTGGGGCTCCCATTTTGGGGGTCCACTCCATGGAGGCGCCCGTAGCCGATAGGGGGAAGAGAAGGAAGTCGGTGGCCCGCAGGGTGAGTAGCCACCGAGCCACCACCGATGAATCCCTCAGTTTCGGAGAGGAGCCGGAGAATCCCTTCAATGACAGGGACTTGATCAGGTGGTTGATCGACGGCTGCATCCTGCTCGAAGTCATCGAGAGGATCGACTGCGTCGATCCTGAGTAGCGGGTTTGGAACTCCCTAGGGTCCTTCCTCGAGGTAAACAAATCTTCATTTAACTGGCTATTCGACCCTTGTTCTGATCCCCTTGTCGCCCTTGCAGATTGGGCACCAGCTCCTCGCCAATATCGAGGCGACGAACCGGACGAGGAGGGATGCCGTCCAGGTGGAGGAGCATTGTCGGGCTGAGATCGCTCACCTCAAAGAAAAGGCAGCTGAAGTAGTCACCCTCCAAGAGGCCCTGGAAAGAGAGAAACAAGCCCGGGAGGAGGAGAAGCAGACCTTGGAGGAGACGGTGAGAAAGGCGGAGGCCGAGGTCGCCAACTTGGCTGAGTAGATCCCAGTCCTGGTCTCGAAGGTTAGGATTCTTGCGGTAGAGGAATTCAAGACCTCCGCGGAGATGAGGGACCTGAATGTCCAATTCGGCCAGGAGGCATTCATCAAGGGGTTTGAGCTCTGCCAGGAGAAGGTGGCCAGGAAATTTTCGGAGCTCGACCTTAGCTTCCTGGGTGAGGAGTCTGAAGACGAGGCCGGTCCCTCTCCCGCTACCATTGCTGCCGTAGCCCCCCTTCCAGGAATGTCGAGCTCTCCAACTCCTGCCCCTGAGGTCTGAGACCTCTGACCTTGTATTTTTATTTTACCATAATTTTTTTTTCCTTTTTGTCTTCAAGAATCATCCGATCAATAAAGTTGAATTTCTTATCATGGATGGCTTCTCCCTCCTTCCTTTCTTCTCTCTGCCTTTCTTTCAGTGATGAGGCATGTCTTGACGCTTTTGCCTTCCGATGGCAGTGCCCTGCTGAAGCACTTCCCCTACCCCTGGGGATTCCACTAAAGTCGACGATCCAGCGGCTGAAGAAGGAAGTCCTTCACTTGACAAAAAAGTCAAAGAAGATGGAAGGCGAGCTTCGCAGATTGAGAGAGGGTCATTCTGAAGCCACCGCAGAGGCCGCCCGCTTTCAGAATCTCCATGTGAAGGGGATCATGGAGTATAGCTGGAGGAAGGTGGACTTCACGAAGGAGCTTGAGGAATGCAAGAAGAGAGCCAGCGATCGAATTTGGGCTCAAGCCGCCAAGATTAGCATTCTCAGGGTGGAACTGTCAGCTGCGATGGAGAAGATCGGCCAGCTGGGAGGAAGTTCATCCCGGCTCTTGGCTCGGGCCGATGGTGATCGGGATTGGTCGAAGAAGGTCTCCAACCTTCAGCAGCAGCTTCAGGACGTCGAGGTGAGCTATGACGTGCATCGGGCCGGTTGGCGCAGGCAGGTAGAGGAATATAATGGGAGACTCAGGGTGGCGACCGACGAAGTCACCCGTCTTCAGAGGCAGCTGGCTGACAGGGCTCAGCTGACTTCTGCCCGAGATTCTAATGAACTCCAGTCCCTGAGAGGAACCGTCGAAGGCCTTTCTGTCGCCCTTGGGGAAAGGATGGCTGAGCTGCAGCAATTGAAGATCCAGCTGGCGTACGAGCAGCAGGCCGTCACGGACGCGGAGGCAGAATCTGAGGTCCTGAGAAAGAGGTGTCGAGAGGTGGAGACCGAGAGCCAGTGACTTCGTCGGGCGCTCCAGGATGTGCTGCTGAAAAGGAGAGAGCTAGAAGAAGAAATTGAGAATCTAAGGCAGTCCTGGATGAGGGGTGGAGCAGATAATTCTAAGTCGAAAGGAGCAGAGCTTCCCTAGGGCTCTTTTTGGCCTTCTGTCTTTTCATGTATACACTTTTCCTTTTATTGTTTTGTCCCGCTTTTGTCATTTTGCTTTTCTTCCTTTGGCCTTCCGGGCTTTGTGGTGTATATTTTGCAAATGGAATGAAAAGAGATTTTGTGTTACCTCGTCCGCATATTGTATTAAATTATCGTCTGTCGAACTTCTCTTGTCGTTCGACTTGTCCGACGTTGACATTGTTGGGAGGTGCCCAGTCATCGATACGCTAGTTTGCTTTCCTCGTCATTCATGGCCGCAGGCTCGAGCTTGGTGGTCCGAACTCCGCATTACTTCGAAGACGTCGCTGTCTTCTTGACCTGTGTCGAGAGCCTTCTTAGAGGCCAGGGGTGTTTGGTAGGAACTTCCCATCTTTGTTGAGACGAGGTTCCTTAGGTCTTTGGTGTGGCTTATCCTTCATCTATTTCCAACATAGCTCGTCGCTCTTCCTCTTCAAGTTCCCTCCTCTTTTCAGAGTGAGGGCCCTCCCCTCGCTTTTTGCGGGGTTGCATAGGAGTGTGAAGGTGCCGCTGAGGGGCCTTTCCCCTTCATCCGATCTTGTCGGGCGGCTGAGTTTCATCACCGTCAGGATGAGGTTCTCCTCCTATTCCCAACGGGGCCACGGGGGCACATGAGGGCCATTGCAAGGGTCTCTCCCCCCATCCGGTCTAAAAGAATCGGGCCTTCGACTTCACTCATGTCAAGAAGAGGTTCTCCTCCTATTCCTAACATGGCTGTGGGGGCACATTAGGGTGTTGTAAGGCCTCTCCCCCCATCCGATCTAAAAGAACCGGGCCTTTGACTTTGCTCATGTCAGGATGAGGTTCTCCTCCTGTTCCTGACATGGCTATGGGGGCACATTAGGGCATTGTAAGGCCTCTCCCCCCATCCGGTCTAAAAGAATCAGGCCTTTGACTTTGCTCATGTTAGGACGAGGTTCTCCTCCTGTTCCTGACATGGCTGTGGGGGCACATTAGGGCGTTGTAAGGCCTCTCCCCCCATCTGATCTAAAAGAACCGGGCCTTTGATCTTGCTCATGCCAGGACAAGGTTCTCCTCCTATTCCTGACACGGCTATGGGGGTGCATTAGGGCGTTGTGAGGCCTCTCCCCCAATCCGATCTCAAGATAATCGGACTTTCATTTTAGTTATGTTAAGATGAGGTTCTCCTCCCATTCCTAACATAACTTTGTTTCAATTGTTTGAAGGGGTTATACCCAGTCGTGACAAATCCATGCCAAATGGGAGGAGCATGCCAAGTCGAAAGGAATTTAGATTCAAGGCGAAATCATAAGCGATACATTTACAGGTTTCCCGAGTTCCATGGTTGTGGAAGGTCTGCTCCTCCTTGAGGCACTCCGGTGATGGAGTCGATGGTCCCGATTGGAGGCCGATCTTCGGGCTGCTCCTCCCTCCTTGGCGGTTCAGGTTGCGGCAGGGCCTTTGGCCGATCTTCTCTACCCTCAGGCCGGCGTTGGATGAACCTGTCGAGTCGACCTCGCCGGATGAGCTCCTCGATCTTGTCTCAGAGCTGAATGCATTCCTCCGTGTCGTGGCCGTGGTCGTGGTGGTAGAGACAGAACTTGTTGGGGTTACGCTTTTCGGGGTGTATGCACATCCTCTCTGGCCTAGGGAGCTGCTCTCTGACCTCCATCAATACCTGGGTCTTTGAGGCATTGAGGGGGCATAGTTGCGGAACCTTCCCGGTGGAGAACCCTGTCGGACCCCATGATCGGACTCCTCTGCCTGCATACCCGGGGTGGAGTATGGGCACGCTTGTGTCCAGGAGGGGATCGAGAACGTGGCCGAGCTTCTCTCGACCTTTTTTCGACTGCAGGCTTACTCGAGTCTCCCGCCTGCCGCTCTCTCGTGATCTCCTCATCCTTCATTTTGAAGGCTTCTTTTGCTCGGGCGTACTCTTCAGCCCGAGCCAACAAATCAGCAAAATCCCTAGGGTACTTCTTCTCCAGGGAGAACAAAAGGTCATTCTTCTGAAGGCCACCCTTCAGAGCGGCCATTGTGACTGATTGGTCCAAGTTCCGGACCTCCAGCACCATGATGTTGAAACAGTTGATGTAGGCCGAATGGACTCTCCTTCCCTCTGCTTGATATTGATGAGGGACTCCGAACCCTTCCGGGGGTGCCGGCTGCTGACAAAATGGGCCACGAATTGGTGGCTCATCTGATTGAAGGAAAAGATGGTATCCGGCTTCAGAGCTGAGTACCAATTTTTCACCGCTCCCTTCAAGGTGGATGGGAAGGCTCGGCATAGAATGGCGTCGGGAGCGCCATGAAGCAGCATCATCATCCGGAAGGCTTCCAGATATCAATCAGGTCTGAAGTCCCATCGTAGCTTTCGAACTGGGGGAGCTTAAAGTTTGGCGGGATCGGTTCCTGCATGATCATTTGAGAAAAGGGAGGGTCAGTGCAAATATCCTCACCATAAGCAGTGGGAGCATGGCGGAGTTCTTCGATCCACCGGTTCATCTCTTGGAGTCTCCGGTCTAGGAAATCCACTCGACTTCGAGTCTCGAGGGTCCTCTGGCAGAATGGGGGCAGGGATCTTCCAGGGGTGGAGTCGTGATCCGATTGAGGGCTCTCCACCCTCGGGTTCATTTTTCCAGGAAAGATGGGATGGCTGGCCCAAGTGGCTCGCCCCGCCATCGGATTCTGGTGTTCCAGCGATACCCTTTCCAGGCGCACTGATGCCTGTGGCTGCTACTGCATAGCCTGCACAGCTTCAGTGAGGCCTCTGACCTGCTGCGCTAGCAGATCAAACTGCTCCGCACCGACCACCATCACTAGAGGAGGAGGAGGAGGTCGGGAAACAGGAGGTGAGGCCAGAGCCAGAGATCTGGCCGTGGAGGCCGTGGATCATTGCATGGATGCCTTGCGGGGAGGCATCGAGCAAGGACCAAGTGGAGAAAGGTGGAGGGGACGCCGGAAGAAATGCCCGGGGGCGGTCCCGTTGAGCGCTCCTTTAAGAACAAGGATACTGTGAAAACACAGGCCCCTTCCTCTAGCACCAATCCTGTTGGTGCAAAAATCCACCTGCACCGGAGAAGCTGGAGTCGAGGGAGTCGCGGTAGCCGTCGGGACCTGCAAAAGAAGTCTAAACCGGAGGTGGGGTCGCTCCGACAAGACCCTCCGACACTCAAGTCAGTTCTCTGCCTCAACAAGAATAGAGTGCTGGAATGAAAATTTTAGCAGAGTTTCTAGGTAAAAAGAGAGCTTATAGAATAATGTATCTGGGATTCCCCCTTTTATAGGCGGAGGGGGCAACAAACTGATGGTGATGCCTGTAACCGTCTGGCAGTGGGCCGCCCATAGTTAGGAAAAGTTTGTTGCGGAGAGTAGTGGGGTGGACCCGTGGCTATTACCGAGGTGTGCCACGTGGAGTCTGCCACGAGGAGTGGAGCGGCATCCGTTGTCGCGACTTGCCAGAGGATAGAAGAATCGCGTGGTATCCGTCGCAGGAAGTGGGGCAGGATCGTGGCCATTATTACGGCCTGCCAGGGAGTGATGGAGCCACGTGGAATCTATCGTAGGAGGTGAAGCAGGGTCGTGGGGTGATGGAGCCGCGTGGAATCTGCCGCAGGGAAATGGAGCAGAATCGCAGCCGTTACTGCAGTGCGCCAGGGGGCGAAGGTCTGCCGGCTGAAGTCCGGCTGGAGTGTCTGGCGGAGAGAAGTAGTTAGCCATCTATCCAAAAGGAGCTCAGAATCCAGCTTTCGCAAGAGTTCAGATGGAGTCTTCCTTCAGTCACAGCCAGGGGTGAAGTCCGGCTCCCGTAGGGGTCTGGGCGGAGCTCACCGACAGTTGAAATCGAGGACAAGACCCGGCTCCCGTAGGAGCCCAAGCGGAGTCTTCCTGCAATTAAAGTCAGGTGCGAAGTCTGGCTTCCGTAGGAGTCCGGACGGAGCTTACCAGCAGTTGAAGTCGGTGACGGAGCCCGACTCCTGTAGGAGTCCGGGCGGAGTCTTCCTGCAGTTGAAGCCATGGACGGAGCCCAGCTCCTGTAGGAGTTCGGGCAGAGTCTTCCTGCAATTAAAGTCAGTGACGGAGCCTGACTCCCGTAGGAGTCCGGGCGGAGTCTTCCCACAGTTGGAGTTGGTGACGGAGCCCGGCTCCTGTAGGAGTCTGGGCGGATTCCTTCTTGCAGTTGAAGCCGTGGACGGAGCCAGGCTCCCGTAGGAGTCCGGGCGAAGTCTTCCTGCAATTGAAGTCGGGTGCAAAGTCTGGCTCTCATAGGAGTCCGGACGGAGCTTACCAGCAGTTGAAGTCGGTGACGGAGCCCGACTTCCGTAGGAGTCCGGGCGGAGTCTTCCTGCAGTTGAAGTCGGGTGCGAAGTCCGGCTCCCGTAGGAGTCCGGACGGAGCATACCGGCAGTTGAAGTTGGTGACGGAGCCCGGCTCCCGTAAAAGCCCCGGCGGAGTCCTTCTTGCGGTTGAAGCCATGGACGGAGCCCGGCTCCCGTAGGAGTTCGGGTGGAGTCTTCCTGCAATTAAAGTCAGTGATGGAGCCTGGCTCCCGTATGAGTCCGGGCGGAGTCCTTCTTGCGGTTGAAGCCATGGATGGAGCTCGACTCCCGTAGGAGTCCAGGCGGAGTCTTCCTGCAATTAAAATCAGTGACGGAGCCCGGCTCCTGTAGGAGTCCGGGCGCAGTCTTCCCGCAGTTGGAGTTGGTGATGGAGCCCGGCTCCTGTAGGAGTCCGGGCGGATTCTTCCTGCAATTAGAGTCAGGTACGAAGTCCGACTCCCGTAGGAGTCCGGACGGAGCTTACCAGCAGTTGAAGTCGGTGACGGAGCCCAGCTCCTGTAGGAGTCCGGGCGGAGTCTTCCTGCAATTGAAGTCGGGTGCGAAGTCTGGCTCCCGTAGGAGTCCGGATGGAGCTTACTAGCAGTTGAAGTTGGTGGCGGAGCCCGGCTCCCGTAGGAGTCCAGGCAGATTCCTTCTTGCGGTTGAAGCCGTGGATGGAGCCCGGCTCTCGTAGGAGTCCGAGCGGAGTCTTCCTGCAATTGAAGTCGGGTGCGAAGTCCGACTCCCGTAGGAGTCTAGACGGAGCTTACAGCAGTTGAAGTCGGTGACGGAGCCCGGCTCCCGTAGGAGTCCGGACGGAGTCTTCCTGCAGTTAAAGTCGGGTGCAAAGTCTGACTCCCGTAGGAGTCCGAACGGAGCTTACCAGCAGTTGAAGTTGGTGGAGGAGCCCAGCTCCCGTAGGAGCCCGGGCGAAGTCCTTCTTGCGGTTGAAGCCGTGGACGGAGCCCTGCACCCGTAGGAGTCTGGACGGAGTCTTCCTACAATTAAAGTCAGTGACGGACCCGGCTCCCGTAGGAGTTCGGGCGGAGTCCTTCTTGCGGTTGAAGCCATGGACGGAGCCCGGCTCCCGTAGGAGTCCGGATGGAGTCTTCCTGCAATTAAAGTCAGTGACGGAGCCTGGCTCCCGTAGGAGTTCGGGCGGAGTCCTTCTTGCAGTTGAAGCCATGGACGGAGCCCGGCTCCCATAGGAGTCCGGGCGGAGTCTTCCTGCAATTAAAGTCAGTGACGGAGCCCGGCTCCCGTAGGAGTCTGGGCGGAGTCTTCCCACAGTTGGAGTTGGTGACGGAGCCCGGCTCCCGTAGGAGTCCGGGCAGATTCTTCCTGCAATTAAAGTCAGGTGCGAAGTCCGGCTCCCGTAGGGGTCCGGATGGAGCTTACCAGCAGTTGAAGTCGGTGACAGAGCCCGGCTCCCGTAGGAGTCTGGGCGGAGTCTTCCTGCAGTTGAAGCCATGGATGGAGCCCGGCTCCCGTAGGAGTCCGGGCAGAGTCTGCCTGAAATTAAAGTCAGTGATGGAGCCCGACTCCCGTAGGAGTCCGGGCGGAGTCTTCCCGTAGTTGGAGTTGGTGACGGAGCCCGGCTCCCGTAGGAGTCCGGGCGGATTCTTTCTGCAATTAAAGTCAGGTGCGAAGTCTGGCTCCCGTAGGAGTCCGGACGGAGCTTACCAGCAGTTGAAGTCGGTGACGGAGCTCGGCTCCCGTAGGAGTTCGGGCGGAGTCTTCCTGCAGTTGAAGCCATGGACGGAGCCCGGCTCCCGTAGGAGTTCGGGCAGAGTCTTCCTGCAATTAATGTCAGTGACGGAGCCCGGCTCCAATAGGAGTCCGGGCGGAGTCTTCCCGCAGTTGGAGTTGGTGACGGAGCCCAGCTCCCGTAGGAGTCCGGGCGGATTCCTTCTTGCGGTTGAAGCCGTGAACAGAGCCCAGCTCCCGTAGGAGTCCGGGCGGAGTCTTCCTGCAATTGAAGTCGGGTGCGAAGTCCGGCTCCCATAGGAGTCCGGACGGAGCTTACCAGCAGTTGAAGTCAGTGACGGAGCTCGGCTCCCGTAGGAGTCCGGGCGGAGTCTTCCTGCAGTTGAAGCCATGGACGGAGCCCGGCTCCCATAGGAGTCCGGGCAGAGTCTTCCTGCAATTAAAGTCAGTGACGGAGCCCGCAAGGGTCAATCCCACTGAGAACTTCGGCTGAGGGTATTTTATACCCAACAAGCATGAACCAAAATATGAATTTATATGCATAAGGTTTCATGGTAATCATAGGTCTAAGGATCACTTGTACAACTCTCATTAGAGAACCATATTTGACATGCAAGTAAGGCTTCCATAAGATATTCTCTTTCATCGAGTCAATTCAATGGACTCATTTTCCAAATGAGCACCCACATCCTTGTATTAGTATCCCACACAAATAGCTAGTGAGATCTGCCACCCTCTCCATCTAGCATACATAGGATATGCCAATCTATATGAAACATTAATCTCTGACTTAATATTCTTATGATCAGAAATATTTAAGATTAAGATTTTAAGATTTTAGATCTCACCAGCATGACCTATTCATGTCTTTTAAAACTATTACCCTAATCTTTGGGGTTCATCATAATCTTAGATATAATAAGATGCAGCTAATATGATGAATCAATATCTCATTTTATTATCAAATAATAAATATCATTACATGAGTTGAAAAATTACAAAGAAAAATCTCATCCCAACACATTTGTGATTGGCTTATAGGGCACTCTTCTTTTAATCTTCACTTGTACTAAAGCCAATCATCTTTGTATCTCAATCCCATACAATCAAGATGGTGATCAAATAGCTACAGTGGTATGGCCTTAGTGAATGGATCTGCTGTATTGTTCTTTGTATCTGCTTATTCAAGGACAACATCTTATTTTTCTATAATTTCTCGAATGAGGTGGAAGCATCTGAGGATGTGCTTAGATCTTTGATGAGATGTAGGTTTCTTAACTTGAATAACGACTTCAGTGTTATCACAATAGAGTAGCACCGATCCTTCAATCTCAAGAATAACTCCTAAATCTATGATGAATTTCTTCATCTAGACAGCTTCCTTAGTGGCTCCACTAGCAGCGATGTACTCTGCCTCAGCAGTTGAGTCAGCTACTGTCTGCTGCTTGAAACTCTTCCAACTCACTGCCCCACCATTAAGGGTAAACACATACCCTGATATTGACTTGCTATCATTCGGATCACATTGAAAATTAGAATCTGTATATCCCTCTAGATTCAACTCTGATCTTCCTCTATATATAAGAAAAATATCTTTAGTCCTTCTTAGGTACTTCAGAATATTTTTCATAGCTTTTCAATGATCCTCTCCTGGATCAGCCTAAAATCTGCTAGCTATGCCCAAAGCATTAGCTACATCAGGCCCGGTACATAGCATGGCATACATAATTGATCCCACAGTCGAAGCATAAGAGATTTCGTTCATCCTCTTTCTCTCTTCTGGTGTCTTAGGACATATTTTCTTAGAGAAATGTATACCATAACTTGTAGGCAGGTAACCTCTCTTACTTGTCTCCATATTAAATCTCTTTAATATGAGATCTATGTAACATGACTGGGATCAACCAACATCCTTTTAGATCTATTTCTATAGATCTTTATACCCAGTATATGGGATGCTTCACCTAAATCTTTCATAAAAAACTTATTCGATAGCAAAGTCTTGATCGATTGCATCATTGGAATATCATTTTCAATGAGCAGTATGTCATTGACATACTGAACCAAGAAGACAACAGCACTCTCACTTATCTTCTTATACACACATGGTTCATCTTTATTTTTGATAAAGCCAAACTTTTTGACTGTCATATCAAATCAGATGTTCCAGCTCCTTGAAGCCTACCTCATTCCATAAAAGGATCTCTTTAGCTTGCATACTTGATTTGCCCTCTCACTTGAGACAAATCTCTCTGACTGAGTCATATAGACCTCTTCCTCTAGATTACCATTGAGGAATGCAGTTTTGACGTCCATCTGTCAGATCTCATAATCATAGTATACTACTATAGCAAACAAAATTCAGATGGACTTGAGCGTAGCCACTGGTGAGAAGGTTTCATCATAGTCAATTTTTTGTCTTTGTCTGAAACCCTTCGCCACCAACCTAGCTTTGTAGGTTTCTACTTGATCATCTACTCTGATCTTCTTCTTGATGACCCACTTGCACCCTATTGGGGTCACACCCTCAAGCACATCAACCAAGGTCCACACTTGGTTGGTGTACATCGAGTCCATCTCAGATTTCATGGCTTCCAGCCATCTGTCTGAGTCTCTACTCATGATAGCTTCCGAATAGGTCAGTGAATCATTATCCTGAATGATGTTGATCGAGTTATCACTTTTAATGACAAAATCATATCTCAAAGGTACTTGACACACTCTATTTGACCTTCAAAGAGGAAGTGTGTGTTGTGGATGTATCTCATCCCTGAGTACTTGAGATTGAGGATCTTCTTATGGTTCGACCATAGGTATTTCTGGATCAATTTGTAGATTTTGAACTTCTATAAGTTTAATATTCTTTCCATTGCCTCCTTCTTGGATGAATTTATTTTTCAAGAAAGTGGCATGCCTACTAACAAACACCTTTTGTTTAGTAGGATTAGTAGATGTAGTATCCATTAGTTTTCTTAGGATACCCTACAAACCTACACTTGTCTGATCTAGCACTAAGCTTATGTTCAAAAATAATTTTGACATAAGTAGGATAGCCCTAAATCTTAAGATATTTAAGATTAGGCTTCTTTTCCTTCCATATCTCATATGGTGCGCTTGCAACAGACTTCGAAGGCACCCTGTTTAATATGTATGCAGCAGTCTCTAGGGCATATCCCTAGAAAAATATTGGACAATCAGTAAAGCACATAATGAACAGCACCATATCCATTAAAGTGCAAGTTCTCCTTTCTGCTACATCATTTAACTGAGGTGTATAAGGAGGGGTCCATTCAGAGAGAATATCTTTACTTTTAAGATGATCAAGAAATTCATTGCATAAGTATCCTCTTCCTCGATTAGATCGAAGAATCTTAATATTTTTTTTAATTTATTTCTCGACCATACTTTAATACTCGTTGAACTTATCAAAGACTTTGAATTTATATTTTATAAGATACACATACCTGAACCTTGATAGATCATCTATAAAGGTGATAAAATAGGAGTATCCTCCTCTAGCATGAATTGTCATCGATCCACATACCTCTATATGTACTAGGACTAACAACTTATTCGCCCTCTCTCTATGTCCAAAAAAAAAGAGTTTTGATCATCTTACCTTTGAGACAAGATTCACAAGTTTCTAATGATTCATAATCATATGATCAAAGAATTCTTTTTTGTATAACTTATTTATCCTTGACTCACTAATATGACCAAGATGGTAATGTCAGAGATATGTGATATTCATATCTTTTTTTTTTTCATATTTTTTCAATATAAAAAATATTTTCATTGAGTGCAAGAATTGAAAGATTGTTATCCATATAACCACTGTCATAAAATTCATTAGAAAAGAAAATGGAGCATCCATTTCTCATTACCTTATTTCATAATCTTATTTTAATAACAAATATATAGAAATAATATTTTTAATAATCTTTGGCACATAATAACAGTCTTTCAATTCTAAAGTTTTGCCCGAAGGTAAATCAAGCATACAGATTCCTACAGTCTCTACGCATTAGACACTCTACTTGTGTCATAAAGCTCGAGGTCACCTCTTTTCAGACCTTTGATATTTTGTAGTCACTATAATAATTATAAATATGCAATCCATAGACGATATCTAATACCCAAGTATCAGAATCTGAGCCACTCGATAAAAAATAAGTCTGTATCATATACACATCTTTTGGTGCTATACTTGCACCCTACTTCAAACTTGCATGATTATTCTTACAATTATACTTCCAATATCTAAATTTACTACAAAATGAACAGATAATATCCTTATGGATATCTTTTGCCTTCTCATTATAACTGACTAATCCAAGGTCAAGAATATTCAGAATATCAGAATTCTTCTTCGATATGATCCTAACTTGCAAGTTCCTCAACCAATCCACATAGTTGAGATTGGTCAACTTATTTTTATCTATGATGTTATGTAGTGAAAATAAAGAAGCCATAATGCAGACTTAAATTTGTATAAATAAAGAATAATAATATAAGCAGACCACTTATGTTTGATATGCATAACTAGATGAGAACTTTTAAAACTAGTTAGGTCTCTCACTATTTTATCAAATACCATAGCCCTCTCCTATGGTAAATGAAAATTTTTAATCTGATTTCTTAATGTGGTTGAGGCCCTAATCCCTCATTGAAGCCTTATGGATATCATAACAAATCTTGATGAGTTCAAAGGTAGAAAAATCTATCCAATTTCATCTTATGTAATTCTAAACATAATTCTTGCCTCTAAAAATACTCATAGCCTTATGGATATCACAACAAACTATAGTATTTTGTAGTTAAGTCAGATCCTTCATTTTCATACAGTCATATCTGAAAAATGCTACCCTTGTGGATATCACAACAAAGCAACATATCTAAAATATGCCATAAAGTATTTAATATACATCAAGACAAATCCTCATCAATCCCCATAGCAAGCCTTGTGGATATCACAACAAACCTACTATGATTTTTGATTGGATATTAACTCAGCATGAAGGAAGGTATATGTAGTATTCAAAATATAAGCTACCATCATTCAAGATTTGAACTAATTCAATTGGCTAGAAAAGTGTTAAAATTGATAGAGATCCCTCCGTTGCTTTTCTTAGACACTAATAAAATTGACCAGACCAGCAATGGAACCAATTAAATAACCACTGCACTTGAAATACTCCTTAAACACCAATTGATTAATCGATTCAAAAAAATAGATCAGCTACTGGTTCATAATACTATGACTTAATATGATTTTTATGAAGACTTTAATAGTCTCAAACACATCTTAAATCAATCAATCACAATAATGCACTAATATAGTTGTATCTTAAAAATCATAACAACTAATCATAGCATCCAATCATATCTCTAAGATATAAAAACATAATCATATAATATGATTATAATTAAGCATCTCAAGCATATCACATATGTATAAAATTTTAATAACATGCATGAACACAAAATACTCTTTTCACGATTCTTCTTCTTGGGACATCACAGTGGTACCCCTACTGCCATAAGAGTACCCTATGGAATAGGAAGACAGGATCTCTGAACCCTACTTGCTCTTATGATCGGACAGCCTGGTGATGAACTCCAATTAGAGTACTAAGCTATTAAGAAAGATTCTATACATACATCATATATTTAATATAAAATATATCTCTAAGATATGCTAGGATTTGGATGTTCAATCGGGTTCAACCCTTGACCCGACTTGAACCAAACTAAAAATCCATGCTTGATCACAATCAAGATAATAATTTAATCTTTAATTATATAGATCAAAATAGGCTCTGATATCATTGTTAGATTTCAGTGGTACAGTAGAAGGGTTAGGTGTTTAAAATTTTATTCAAAATACTCGATGCACCGAAAACCCTAATGCCTAGAAACTCTTGACTATATCAATCAAAGTATAATTAAAATAAATTTAGATCAAAAGAATATCTAAAGCACTAATCTAATTTCCATAAGGTATCCAAGTATCCATCCTCCAATGGTGATCCACATAGAAATTGAACCAAGGACAGTGCTCCTTCTTTACCTTGCTTCAAGAGTTCTAGCCCTTAGAACTCGACTAGCCACTAATCGATCAGACCTTCCTTCAGACTTCAGTCTGAACCTCTTAGAACCATCCACTAGACCTAACCACTTTTTTTTGAAACTCTTAAACCCTTAGAGCTATTAGGATTAGGCTTGTCTTAAAAGAACAAGCCTTGGTCCTAAACCCTAGAGTTGTAAGAGAGGGAGAGAGGGAGTGGATAGGGGATGTAAGAATTGAATGATCAACCCTTCTGCCATCCTCTATTTATAGCACCAGATGGGGTGCCAAAAGAGAAGGCATGCCTCATCTAGAAAGCCATATCAAGTCATCATATCACTTATCTGAGAATCTTTGAATAGAATGACTCTTCAGGATGTGATACATCGATTTCAGCCCTCTTATATGCGCACGCCCAGAATGAGATGCAATTGGCATCTCTTCTCACTTCAGATCAACATAAAAAATTACCACATAACACATGATTCAAATGGAAAGGTATCAGAAAGTGTCTCCCCATTTGGATAAGTGTTTAAACTTGAGAATGACTCTCCATTGGAGAGATATGCAAGTGCCTTCTCGCTGTTGCGTGCATGCATGCCCAGAAAAGGGCATCAAAAGCAACCTTCCAACATCCAATAATTTTTTAGATTTTTCCCATGTGATCAGCACTTAAAATTGATTCTTATTAGGGAAATTATTAGATAAAAAAGTCACTTAAGACTCCTTAAATAGGAGTCTTCACATCCCTTCATGCATCCAAAAAACCTGTCACGCACGTAGTAATGTTCCAGGAATTTTTTCACACACAATTTGATGGATTTTTCATACTTTAAATAGTGTTCTAGGTGGCTATGATCTTATCTATTTGTCATAAAAAATAAAGACCCAAAGCAAAAGGACTCTTAGTCCTACTGCATGCCAAAACCAAAGAGCGCATGTGCTCAGCATATATGTGCCAAGAGTCCTTCTCATCTTGGACTCTTGGTTTTCGACATTAAGATAAGATGTGGCACCTATTTTTTGACCACTTCTAGGTGGCTTATCCTGACCCAAATGCTCACCAAATTGGCTAGCAAATCAGCAAGGCATGAGATCAAATTGATCTCCAAAGGAGCTAGGGTTTCCATACATGCTAGCATGCTTATCAAAATCCTGATTGAATCTAAAATTTCAATCAATCTTTTCCAAAAAGATTCTTAGCTAATTTTTGTATGTGTGTAACCCATTGAATTTCATATCTAGTTTGTAGTAGGTTCAGGTATAAGTTAATTTAATTTGATTAGACTTTAATCTAACCGATTTAGGTCCAATCGAGCTAACCCGATTTTAGCAATTAGAACTCTTTCTAATTGACGATCGAATTAAACTCTTTAATTTGATCAAATCTACAAGTCAAGATTGACATCTAGAAACATATTATGACTACCTAAAAGATATAAAATTTGATAAAAATATCAAATATATTCTTCAGTGGCATGTTACCGTGCAATTCAATCCTTCGATCATCTCTGCACCCTGAATATATTCATGAGTACGGAACCATGTCAAACTTAAATACATATTCATATCGATTCTTAATTAACTAATGATGACTTTAATGGAGAAGCATTAGAAGCTCTTTCTAATCTCTTTCCTACTTTTGGTCAAAAGATCATTTTCGAGTCATCTAGGAATGAGAATACACAGGATGCAATTTTCTCTTACAAGAAGTGATCGATTTCATGTTGACCTACTCGCAACCTTCATACACACTTTATCATATCCAGAATATCCTGTACATGTCTTAATACCATGTTTGAGTACGAACCAAAATATGGATGCATATGCACAAAATTCCATGATGATCTTAAGTCTAAGGATCATTTGCACAGCTCTGACTTAGAGAACCATCTTTGGCATGCAAGTAAGGCTTCCATAAGATGTTCTCTTTCATTGAGTCAATTCAGTAGTCTTATTTCTCAAATGAGCACCCACATCCTTGTATCAATGTTTCACACAAGTGGCTAGTGAGATCTGCCACCCTCTCTATCGAGCATACATAGGATGTACCAGTCTATCTGAAACATTAATTTCTGACTCAATGTTCCTACGATCAAAGATATTTAAGATTAGATTTTTAAGATTTTAGGTCTCACCAGCATGACCCATTTATTTCTCCTAAAATTATTGTCCTAATCTTTGAGGTTCATCATAATCTTAAATATAATAAGATACAGCTAATATGATGAATCAATACCTCATTTTATTATCATATAATAAATATCATTACATGAGTTAAAAAATTATAACTTAAAGAAGAAAGATCTACCACGAGAAGAAAGATTTAAAGTTGATCATAGTGGATATCTATAGAGACCGGACATGTGTGTGGCTCGAGGACCTTCGGATCTAAGATCATCGATAGCGGTGGATTTCAACCCGCATAAAGGTATGGAGATTTGATCTCATATTTATTTTTATTTTTAGATTATATGTATATCTTTATTTCTGAGCTCGGATAGAATTAGATATGATCTAATGCATGTGGCGGTTAAAGGATTTAACTCAGTTCTTTTCTGCTGCTATTCAAAAGATTTTTGAAATCTATGCATGCTACCTACCTGGTATTCTAATAGTGGTATCAGAGTCACTGATTTTTAAGACACATATAATTTGATTATTAGTCTTAGATCTAAAATTTTTATCAATTTAAAATTGATCTTATACTGATATAAGGTTGTCCTGGTATAGGATTTATCTCCTATATTGAAAAGATTGTCTTAGTACAAGATTGATCAATTTTGAGAACTATTTTCAAAATAATAAAATTAATCTTTTAGATATAAAAATTGATGTATATGATATATCTTATTTCTTATTTAGATCTAAAATTAAAATGATTAAATATTCAGATCGGACTAGTATAAGGTTGTCCTGGTATAGGGTTTATCCCCTATATTGAAAAGGTTATCCTAGTTTGATGCGAACCAATTTTTAAAAAAAATATTTTAATCATTATTTTAGATCTAGTTTTATATGTATTTGACATATGTAATTTTTATTTTAGATCTGAAATTTAATGTATATGTGATATATGTTTATAGTTTAGATCTAAAACTGCATATATGTGATACATGACATTAGGTTTAGATCTGAAACTATTTCAAAATCATAAGCCACTAATGCATGCAATGAAACATAATCAAAAAATATTTTTAGAATCTAAAAATTATATTTTTGCATGTGAATATGGGTTGAACAAATTAGGTCTAATGATCAAACTATAATTATGGTCAATTGATTAGATCAGGCTAGAACCCATTATCAATTTTGAGCAGTTGATTGAACCTAAGTAATAGATGATTAGGATTAGGTCAAAGGGGCTCAAAGTTGAGTTTAGTTGTAGTTAGTCTCATCGATTCACATTTTAATGTGAGTTGATTAACTCAAGACCTAACTTGGCTCAATAGTTAGGATCCATTTTAATAGGTTAACCTGATCAATTCTAATCGACCAATTTGGTGTCTAAGGCAAGTATTTAGATGGTGGTTATTTAATTGGTTATGTTATCTGACTTGATCAATTTGTTGGTGTCTAAAAAAAGTAATGGGGGGACCCCCACTCATCTTAACTTATCTGGCCGTTTTAGAGGATTAAGTTTCGCACTAGGTTGCTTGTTGACTCGAGTTCACCCATGCCGACTAGGCTGGTCAGACATGTAGATGTACTGACCTAAAATTGATTAATCGGATGTCATATTTGCTGATTTAGAAGAGACCTAAACCTAAATCTTCTCACTAAATATTAAGTCTAGAGGTCTTCCATCATTAATGTGGGTGCCTTTCCCATGTTGATCGTTCTCGACTGGTTATAGTGATTCAGTTGCATCAAAAAGGTACAATCACTCTATTAGCATTTCATGCCCTAAGGTAGAGATGGGGTTGGGGCCAATTACTATTAGGTGAGGGTCCCAATGATGGATTTGTGCCTACTAGTGAACGATGGGTCTAACTTAACTAAGAAATATAATAATAACTATTAGATGAGGCCACAGGACTTAGAGACTAAGCCCATTGCATCTTGCTTAGTGAAGCAATGGACAAGATATTGTCCACTCATTGGTCTGTGCTCACCAATACTGTTAGGTGAGGTGTGTACAGATTAATGGGACTACAGTATCCACTTGAAACTGATCGCATATAGATTTTGATTTCTCTACTCGAGGAGTGTGAAAGATTCGAAGAAATAGTGGGAGCCTTGTTTGTTTTTAAAAATTCTTAAAATAAATATTTTATAAGTATAAATATCTAACTAGAAACTATTCTCTCAGCAAATAACCATATCGAGTGCCAACCCATTAGCCCGTATCCTCAATACCAATAGGTTGATCGATACAAACTATAAAGACTGGCTCTAGAATTTGAGAATCGTTCTCAATTTTGAAAAACTTATCCATGTCTTTGATTAGAATGTGCCTGTGTTACTAGCTTATCCATCTTCTAATCAGCGAGCCATACTTGAGAAGTGGATGGATGAGGATAATAAGATGAAGTATTATATTTTAGCATCCATATCCAATGATCTTCAGCGATAGCATGAAGACATGAGGACTGTCAGAGAGATGCTGACTTATCTGCAAGAGTTGTACGGTAAGCAAAGTCATACAGCTCACTTTGAGATCTTTTAGAGACTATTCAGAGCACAAATGCATGATGGGCAGCTCGCCAATGATCATTGTTTGATAATGATCAAGGACATCGAAGAGCTTTAAAAATTTGAGATGAATATGGACAAGGAATTGCTGGTGGATTTGATCCTCCAGTCTCTTGCTGATCGTATGGATAGTTCATCATGAACTACTGTATGAATAAAATTGATAGCACTTTGTTCGAATTACTGAACATGATAGTAACAGCTAAGGGCACCTTGAAAAGTTCAAGGGATATAGTTCTGACTATAAAATGAGCTTCCTCTAAGAAAAAATCTTCTTTTAAAAGAAGAAGTCTTTGAAGAAGCATAAGAACGAGTTCAAGCCCAAAAAAGAGGTTTCAAAAAAGACCGACGATAAAGAAAAGTATTTTCATTGCAATGTCGAAGGCCACTGGAGGAGAAACTGTTTGGCCTACCTGGCGACTGTCAAGCACAGAAAGAAGGATGGGCCTTCAAAAGGTATATTTGATTTGCTCGTTATTGTAACTAATCTAACAGTTTTCTCTTTTTTTAGTTGGATTCTAGATTCTGATTCAAGTACTCATTTGTGCACTTCTATGTAGGGTCTTGAAGAAGTAAGAGGGCTGAGGGAAGGTGAGATCACTCTTCGAGTCGGCAATAGAGCAAGGATTGCTGCTGTGGCCATCAGGACCTATCCTCTGTGATTACCATTAGAAATTAGTTAAATTTTGAAAGACTATTATTATGTACTTATAGCCAATAGGAATTTAATTTTCATATCTATGATAATACAGGATAACTATAATTTTTATTTCAATAAAGATATGTGTTCAATTTATTTTGAAAATAAAATTGTTACATGTACTTTCTTGATTGATGGTCTTTATCATTTGCATATAGATGTGAGTGTCAATACTAACGAGCAAACTATGAATGCCATAGGGTCTAAGAGACTTAGAGATAGGATTAGCCAAAAGTATCTATGACACCTTAGGCTAGGCCATATAGGAGAGGATAGACAACAAATTAGAGAAAGATGGTCATCTCGGACCATTGACTTTCGAGTTTTATTTGGTTTGTAGTTCTGTCTTCAAGAAAAAATGATCAAACTATCCTTTGTAGGACTAGAGGAAAGGGCCACTGAGATAGTGTTAGATTTATGCCTAGAACCCAATTGTTGGCTGACACATTATACAATTTCAGGGCCTAAACTTGTACTTGTGATCTTTTTATTATCAATAAAGGGCATTTTCATTCTAATCATGTTTGTGTCCATGATTTGTCTTAAAAATTAATAAAGATGATTTTTATATATTCTTAAAGAGTTAAGAATTTGAGACATACATTAATTAGTGATTAATTTTTAAATACTTCCGATCAAAGGATCATCACGGAGGATGATGATCAATTCATTTGAGATCGATGCACGATTCACCTCCCTTATAGGCAGATGAGTCTCAGGTCTGCGGTGTAGAGACACTAAAATAAAAGTACAGGTGGTGTTAGAGAATAACTTATATTGAGCATGACCAACACGAGAACCACATGGATGTCTATTCACTCATCAGTGGTCTTCTCGATGCTACAGTGGTGTGAATGATCTTTTGACCTATGGTGCCATTGGCTATTCATAGCGAGGCTACTGGGTTTGACTGCACATTTCTTTGGTCTCTAACCATTCAGGTTCTTACTGTGTATGTTGGCTTCAGTAGGTTCAGGTTCGCTGTTTGGAGTAGGATGCACCTAGATAGAATCTATCAATCTTGATAAAAAAAGAGAAGTCCTATGCAATTTACGAGACTGAGTTCAAAAAGTTTTTGACCAAAGTAAGTATGAATACTAGAAAGGAGTTTCCATAGGATTCACAAATGAACTCAAGTCGAGCCAATCTTGCATATGACTGATGATGGGGTCTAACGAGTTCTCCATGACCTCCATCAAGTCGAGACTCATGATAGAAAGACTGAATCATATGATAACTACACCTAAAGATTCATACTTCATTCTACTGCTAGGTGTCACTAGTAGATTGTGAGACTCATCGGGCATCATCTTGATAATTGATGGTCCTTGAAGAATGGAATTAAAAATATTTCAATCCATCGAAAAGAATTTTAATGATATTATGATGGAGATCATAATATATCTCACTATCAGATAGAATAAAACTTATGGGGTCACACATTAAGAGATTTAATCTCGAATTTGCCAATTAGGCTTGTGAAGTTCAATTAGGTTAGGATTTACTGAAATCCTATTAGGTTTGTGAGAACCATGCAGATGGTTAAACCTAATTCTTCTTGAGACTTCGACTTGATCAAGTCTATAGCTTTGAACCTAATCTAAATCTATTTGAATTTAATTGGGCTCTTAATTATAAGCCCAAGAGGATTTGATTAAGTCAATTAGTTGGCATAATTATCCTAACATTATCTCTTTTTTATCTCCTAATTATCTCTAAGTGTGCATGTGGAATAGATGAAAGATTGGGTGGCGCCATCCTTCTCTTTTGGCAAGAATTGGGTGCCAAATCCTAAAAGAGCCCACCCCCTCTTATGTGGCATGGCATAGAGGAGAGAGAGGTAGGGCCATGCCCCTCTTATTTGGCTAGAAATCCCTTTGTGGGATGCCAAGAGTTGGCGCTCCAACTACCTGATATATTTTAGATGAGTGTCTCTTGTACCTGCATAAAGGGACTGATCATATACCATTTATATCTGATTTTAATTAGAATAAATTAGATTAAAAAAGTAGAAGATTCTTATGAGATAAAGATCTATCTTTTTAAGATAATTGGGTTCCTATTATGTATCAGGATAGTGGCTATATAAAGGGTATATTTTTAGGGTTTCTAGAAAATTATTTTTTGGTGAAAAATCTCTCCCTCTCTCTTCTCCATGCCTCCTCTCCTCCCTCTCTTCTCTTTCACACCCAAAAGTTGGGCATCCCCTTTTTTACATGCCAAGAGGTGCTGCTTTTGTTGGAATTCTGGGTTTGGTGCATACATATGTATTTCAAAATTTTTATTTTCTAAACACCATAGTGGAGAATAAGATTAAAATATTTTTAATCTAAATTTTGTATGCATAAAAATATAAAATCACATGGATCTATTTCATATACTGAAATTGATATATGCTAAAATTCAGATTGTGATCAGATCACATAGCTATTTCGCAATCTCTTTTTTCAAATATGGATCTGGAAGAGAAGAGGTTCTTTCTTAGACATACAAGCATCCAACCTCTACAAGTATCCACTCAGGATCAGCCTAGAACACTCACTTTTAATCTAAATTTTGGTTCTCCAAAATTTAGCCTGCTGAATCTGAACGAAGCCTGGATTGTGATCAATACTTAATCTTTCTCCTTGATCTTTTTCTTCTCCTCTTCTCTAGACTTTCTCCCTCACTATTTTCTACTACTACAGGCTTGAAACCAGCAACAAGTGGAATGCCCAACACCTTGGGTGTGAGAAAGATGGGACATCCAAACTAGGTGGGACGTGTGGACGCCAAGGAGAGAGGAGAAAAGAGAAGGAAGAGAGGGGCGTGGGGAGCTCTTTTGGGCATGGAGGCTTGCTGGTTGGATGCCTTTTGGACCTTAGGAGAGGTTCTCTTTTATAGGCATAAGGATTGAATCCTATTAAATCACATAATACAAGTCCTACTTGCATTAGGATTCCTATTAACTTAAGTTATCCAACCTATATTAGGAAGCCCATTAGGCACCAACAATTGGAGCCCTTGCACCATAAATAGACACCCTCTTTTACACCCAAGAGATGCCCCATATGAAATCAAAAGGCCCTCTAATGAACGGACACGTCCAAATTGATCAAATCAAGGTGGCACCCCATATTAACTATCAAGGAGATTCGTAAGAAACTTGTACCCTTAATATATATGATCCATAACCTTAAAAACCCAACAATTGGAGTCTCATAAATCTTATTCATATAGATTATTAGTAGGTAATAAAGTTAGAATTATCTTATCAAATAAGTAATCCCAACTGAAAGAGAAATTGGGTCCAACCATGTGCTAGCAAGATTATCATGAACCCAATGGGTTGCTCTAAACCCAATTGATGCTTCATAAGCTCAATTACTTATCTCAAGCCTAATCTCTTTGTTGTGTGACCCCATAGATTCAATTCTATCTAGTAGTGAGATATACAATGAACTCTATCATTGTATCATTGAAACTCTTTTCAATGGATCGGAATAATTTCACTCTAACTCAATATGAATTGTCGATCCAAAACAAATCCAGTGAGCTCTTACAATCTATCAATGACACCTAGCAGTATGTAGTGGCAATCCAGTAAAACTTAAATAAATCTCTAGGTGTAGTTAACATGTGATTCAGTCCCTCTATCTGAGTCCCGACTAGATGATAGGTCAAGGATAAATCATCAAATCTCAACATTAGTCATATGATAGATTTGATTAGCTCAAGTCTAGATATGATGTCTATAAAATTTTTTTTTCATCAATCACTCTACTATGGCCATAGATTCTTGGACTTAGCCTCTCAAATTCTATAGGACTACTCCTCTCTATCAAGGTCGATAGATTCTTTCTTGATGCGCACCCTACTTCTATAATGGACCAACTATCGCCAACATCCACTACAAGAGCTCATTGAGATCCATATTTATATGTCAGTCAAACTCTAGCAACCTCACTGCAAATAGTAGTACCATCTCAAGTCAAAAGATCAGTCACACAACTACAGTATCGAGATAATTACTAATGATTGAATAGAAATCCAAGTGATCTCTCTTATGATCATGTTTGGTACTAGTTATTTTTTAACAACTACCCGCACTCATCATCCTGTGTCTCTACACAGTAGGCCAGAGACTCATCTATCTCGAAGAAAGCAATCTGTGCACCAGTCTATCTAGATCGATCACTGTTCTCATGATGATCCTATGATCAAAAATATTTAGAAGTTATATACATGTCTCTAATTCTCAACACATTGAGAATATATGTCAAAGCTAATTCTATGGATGATTCAAGGACACATCACACTTGAATGAAAAAAAAATTATTTTTTTATTGATCATATCAAAATATTAAGTAAAAAATTATATCCTACAAATATTACAATATGTCAGCCATATTGACTTCTAGGACATACATCTAACAGCTTTGTCTTCAAGAGTAAAGATCGAGGAGAAGAAGAAGAAGGCTGCTGATCAAGAAGTTGATCCCACAGTTTAGATCAAGGTGTTGATCAAAGTGCTTAAGACTAAGATTGTTCATGGGAAGAAAAATCTTCTACGAAGAGAACTTAGTTTGAGATTGATCTCGATGGATACCCGTAGAGGTCGAACACGTATACGGCTTAAGCATCTATGAATCTATGATCATCGAAAGCAGTGAATATCTACCCACATCAAGGTAATGAGATCTGATCTCATATTTATTTCAAAACTCTAGATTGTATATATGTATTTTCTTTGGACTTGGGGAAGAATAGATTTGATCTCTTGCATGTGGGGTTAAAGGATTTAACCCATTTTATTTTTTGCTGCATATTTCAAAAGTTTTGAAATCTACACATGTTGTCTATCCAATTTTCTAACAGTGGTATCAGAGCCATAGAATTTTGAAAACATATATAATCTAATTTTTAGATTAGATCTAAAGTTTTAATAATTTAAAATTAATTTTATGCTGATATAAAATTATCTTGGTATAGGATTTATCCTCTATATTCAAAGGTTGTCTTAGTACAAGATTGATTAATTTTAAAAATTATTTTTAAAATAATTAAATCAAATCTTTTAGATCTAAAAATTGACATATGTGATATATTTAATTTTATATTTAGATCTAAAATTAGAATAATTAAAAATTTACATCAAACTGATATAAGGTGATCCTGATATAGGGTTTAACTCCTATATTATAAAGATTGTCCTAGTTTGATGTGAATAGATTTTTGAAAAGATATTTTTAAAATATTTTAATTATTATTCTAGATATAATTTTATATGTATTTGATGTGTAAATTTAATTTTAGATCTAAAATTTAATGTACATGTGATGCATATTTAATTTTGATCTAAAACTACATATATTTGATATATATAACTAGGTTTAGATCTGAAACAGTTTCAAAATCATAAGCCACTAATTGCATGCAATGAAATATAATCTACAAATTATTTTTAGATCTAAAATTATATTGTTGCATATGGGTATGGATTGAATAAATTAGGTTTAGTGATCAAACTATAATTAAGGTCTAATTGATTAGATCAGACTAGAACTCATTTTTGATTTTAAGCAGTTGATTGAACCTAATCGATAGATGATTAGGATTAGATCAAAGGGGCTCAAAATTGAGTTTAGTTATGGTTGATCGCATCAATTCATATTTTGATGTGAGTTGATTGACTCAAGATCGAATTTGGTTCAGTGGTTCTAGCTCATTTTAATAGGTTAACCTAATCGATTCTAATCGACCAATTTATGTATTTATGTAACATCTGGTCCATTGGGCCTTATACCCAACCCACAAAAAAAAATGAAGAAGACTCCCGTATGGAGTCTTCTTCTCCCAACCGGCTCCTAATCGGAGTCCAAAACCTCATCGGAGAGGAGTCAAACTCCTCTCCTCCAGCTCTATTTAAGGGAGAGACCCTTCTCCCTTCTCCCTATCAAAGAATCCTGGAGCGAAACAGCGAAGATCGTCAGAAATTGGTCGCGAAAATCGTCACCGTGCCCGCCGCAATTCCTCACCGGAGAGGTCGTCGGAGCTCGAGGTAAGCATGTGGTTCTCTTCGTCTCTTCTCTCCTTTCCTTCCCGTACCGGTATGCATGCTCACTGGTGATCGGAGTCATCAGATTTTGTCGTGGGAGAGGTTTCAATTTTTTTTTTTGGTTTTCAGATGCCGGTGGTCGTTCGCCGGCCACCAGTTTGGGACCCTTGGGATGGCGGTGCACTTTCCTCCGGCTGTCGACCATTCCCGTGCTGGCCAATCATCGTTCGACCAATCATATGAGGGGACCGTTCGGTCCCCTGTTTCATTTTTTTCACCCAGGGGAGGCCACAGGAAGAAGTAGAAGAAGGAAGGAAAAAAAAAGGAAAAAGAAAAGAAAAAGAAAAAAGGAAAAGGAAAAAGAAAAAAGAAAAGAAAGAGGAAAAGAAAAGAAAAAAATAAATAAATAATAAAATAAAAATAAGAGAGAGTTTCTCTTTCTTCTCTCTCTTCCTTCAGTCTGAACCCTTACTTTCTCTCTTTAAAATTGGATTTTCTCTCTCTAAATTTTTTTCTCCCTAGATTGTTTTTCTCTCTTGATGGATTTCTCTCTCTAAAGTTTTCCTTATAAGATTAGCGTAGTGAAAGGCTTCATTTTGATGATTTGATCGAGTTTAGGGAAGAGTCTGATTCCAAGTGAGATTTTGATTTGGGATTTGTTTAGATTTAATTTTGAATTAAAAATAATATAAAAATATAATTTTAGATAATAGGCACTGAAGAATCTCCTAGAAGTTAGTCAATCTGTTCATTCAGTGCTCTGTAAAATGTAAGTAATGAATCACCTTTTTGAGATATTTCATATTTATTTTAAAAATAAATAATTATTCTCTTAAATTATGCATGATTTATGAAATTATGTTTTGAAAGAAAAAGTACTTTTGAAATATTATGGTACATCGATTATGCACATGTTCAGTGAAAAATTATGATATGTTATGATACAAAAGTATTTTGATACAGATCGGATTTATGCTCTCAGCCTAACTATGTTTCAGTGGGCCCCACCAATGGAGATTATACGTTGGTACTCAATGGACCCTGACGGTGGGGGTTGTGCGCTGGTGTTTAGTAGACCCTGCCAGTGGGGATTGTACGCTGGTGTTTGTGGACCCTGCCAGTGAGGGTTGTATGCTAGTATTCAATAGACCCCGCCAATAAGGGTTAAACGTTGGTCATAGTTGAGGTTGTTGAGTTACGAGTATTTTGAGTCGAATCGAATTTATGATTATATTATATGTGAATATTTAAAAAGATTGGATTTGTATAAAATCAGTATGAAATATATTTTAATATTTATTTATAGTATTATTTTTAAAAATTATATAATATCTAAAATATCTAGTTGAAATATTTGTTACTTACTGGGCTGTCTAGCTCATTACCTTTCTTTCTATTTTTCAGATTCAGATAATTAATTATGAGCGTGGGAAGAAATATTGGGACAGAGCTTTTAGAGGTGAGATTTAGCATTATCAACTTCATTGAACTTAGATCTATTATTTTATTTTTAGTAAAATTTTATTGGATGTAAGATATTTGATTTAATTACTTGAATTAAAGTTGAATAATAATTATTTGAATTTATTTCACTGTGATGCATTGATATCGTGATGAGATGCCTTGCATGCTTATAGAGAGAGTTCTTCATAAGTATGCGACGGTTGTCGCAACCTCCTGCTCGCGATCTCGAGCCAGGGTGTGACAATTTATATGGTATCAGAGCCTAAGTAGATAAATTATGACACATAGAATTAGACATAGTATGAGTGTAGGTAGGTAGACATTAGAAATATTGGGACATTAAGGTATGAGCATAATAATAAACCCATCCTAACAAATAGATAAATGAATCTAATAAGATTTTACTGCTACAAGATTATTATGCCTCCCCATAGAATGACAAGAACTACTCAAGGAATTGCAAGAGAGACATCACAACCATGGGATGGTAGCACTCCCCATCTGACCAGTGGCACCCCTTAGGAGGAGGGAATCGTAGATCCTAATGGGAGTACTTCGAGAGCGCGTCAGGAACCAGATATGGCTCAGTTAATGCAGACCCTAATCAGGATGGTACAAACGCAACAACAAATACAGTAGCAAATGCTTGAACAACAGCAGATACAATGAGATACACAATAACATCAGCATCCACCACCACAACATGGAGAGCAACCAGTACAATGAAATAATATTTGAAAATTTAAAAAGCTTGCTCCTCTAGCTTTCAAGGGGACTACTGATCCTTTGAAGGCTGATAACTGGATAATGGAGATGGAAAAGGCCTTCACTGTCCAAGAGTGTTTGTGATGAAAAAAAGATTCGATATGCAGCTTATTTACTACAAGGAGAAGCATACAACTGGTGTCAGTGACTACAGTGCAAGTATGAACAAGATGGTGAAATACTTATCTGGGAGAGATTTCGGATTGCATTCTACGATCAGTATTTTTCTCGGAGTATAAGGATCCAGAAAGAGCAAGAGTTTATTTATTTGAAGTAAAAGGGAATGAGTGTGATTGAATATGAAGCAAAATTTACAGAGTTAGCAAAATTTGCTCCGAGATTAGTGGATGGTGAGCAAGAACATGTTCACAAGTTTGAGATGGAACTGAAAACTGAGATTTAAAAACAAGTGGTTCTATATGAATTGATAATTTATGCAGATGTGGTAAACAAAGCACTGATAATTGAAAGAGAAGTCAATGAAGAACGCATGGAAAGGAAAAGAAAGCAAAGAAAGAGAGCAAAATCAAATGATACACAAGGGCAGAATAATAAAAATATCAAAAGTTCAGCTAAGGGAGCAATAGATAATAAGACTCAACAGATTGATGGTGAGCAGTGCTCCAATGTGGCAAAAATCATGCAGACAAGGATTGCCATTGGAATACAGGTGCTTGTTTCAAATGTGGTCAGATGGATCATAAAATTGCTAGCTGCCCGCTAAATATTGAAAATCAAGTTGGCTAAAGAACTTATGAAGGACAAAATAAGGGTGGTGGACAGATTTCTAAAACCCAGAGAAGAGTTTATGCGCTTACTCAATAAAATGCATAGGCTTCCAATGCAATGGTGACAGGTAAGAAAAATTTTGAGGATAAAATTTATTTTTAGGAGGAAAGAATGTAACATCTGGTACATTGGGCCTTAAACCCAACCCATAAAAAAAAAATAAAGAAGACTCCCGCAGGGAGTCTTCTTCTCTTGACAGGCTCCTAATCGGAGTCCGAAACCTCATCGGAGAGGAGTCAAACTCCTCTCCTCTGGCTCTATTTAAGGGGGAGACCCTTCTCCCTTCTCCCTACCAAAGAATCCTAGAGCGAAACGATGAAGATCGCCAAAAATCGCTCGCGAAAACTATCACCGTGCTTACTGCAATTCCTCGCCGAAGAGGTCACCAGAGCTTGAGGTAAACATGTGGTTCTCTTCCTCTCTTCTCTCCCTTCCTTTCTGTGCTGGTGTGCACACTCATCAGTGATCGGAGTCGTCGGATTTTGTCGTGGGAGAGGTTTCAATTTTTTTTTTTGGTTTTCGGATGCTGGTGGTCGTCGTCGGCCACCGGTTTGGGACCCTTGGGATGACGGTGCGCTTTCCTCCGGCTGCCGACCATTCCTGTGCCGGCCAATCGTCGGTCGGCCAACCGTATGAGGGGACCATTCGGTCCCCTATTTCATTTTTTTCACCCAGGGGAGGCCACGGGAAGAAGTAGAAGAAGGAAGAAAAAAAAAAGGAAAAAGAAAAGAAAAAGAAAAAAAGAAAAAGGAAAAAGGAAAAAGAAAAGGAAAAGGAAAAGAAAAGAAAAGAAAAGAAATAAATAATTAAATAAAAATTAGAGAGAGTTTCTCTCTCTTCTCTCTCTTCCTTCAGTCTGAACCCTTACTTTCTTTCTTTAGAATTGGACTTTCTCTCTCTACTTTCTCTCTCTAAAATTTTTTCTCTCTAGATTATTTTTCTCTCTTGATGAATTTCTCTCTCTAAAGTTATCCTTCTAAGATTAGCATAGTGAAAGGCTTCATTTTGATGATTTTGATCGAGTTTAGGGAAGAGTCCGATTTCAAGTGAGATTTTGATTTGGGATTTGTTTAGATTTAATTTTGAATTAAAAATAATATAAAAATATAATTTAGGATAATAGGCACTGAAGAATCTCCTAAAAATTAGTCGATCTATTCATTCAGTGCTCTGTGAAAGATAAGTAATGAATCATCTTATCGAGATATTTCATATTTATTCTAAAAATAAATAATTATTCTCTGAAATTATACATGATTTATGAAATTATATTTTGAAAGAAAAAATACTTTTGAAATATTATGGTACGTTAATTATACACATGTTCAGTAAAAAATTATGATATGTTATGATACAAAAGTATTTTGATACAGATCGGATTTATGCTCTCAACCTAACTATATTTCAGTGGGCCCCACCAATGGGGATTATACGTTGGTACTCAGTGGACCCTGTCAGTGGGGGTTGTGTGCTGGTATTTAGTGGACCCTGCCAGTGAGGATTGTGCACTAGTGTTTATGGACCCTGCCAGTGGGGGTTGTGCGCTGGTATTTAGTAGACCCCACCAATGAGGGTTAAACATTGGTCATAGTCGAGGCTGTTGAGTTACGAGTATTTTGAATCGAATCAAATTTATGATTATATTATATGTAAATATTTGAAAAGATTGGATTTGTATAAAATCAGCATGAAATATATTTTTATATTTATTTGCAACATTATTCTTGAAAATTATATAATATCTGAAATATCTAGTTGAGATATTTGTTACTTACTGGGCTATCTAGCTCATTATTTTTCTTTCTATTTTTCAAATTCAGATAATTAATTATGAGCGTGGGAAGAAATATTAGGACAGAGCTTTTAGAGGCGAGATTTAGCATTGTCAACTTCATTGAACTTAGATCTATTATTTTATTTTTAGCAAAATTTTATTGGATGTAAGTTATTTGATTTAATTACTTGAATTAAAGTTGAATAATAATTATTTAAATTTATTCCGCTGTGGTGCATTGATATCGTGATGAGATGCGTTGCATGCTTATAGAGAGAGTTCTTCATAAGTATGCGGTGGTTGCTGCGACCTCCTGCTCGCGATCTCAGGCTGGGGGCATGACAATTTAGATGATGGTTATTTAATTGATTTCGTTGTTTGACCTGACCAATTATGATTGGTGTCTAAGAAAAACAACAGGGGGACCCCCATGTATCTTAACTTGCCTAGCCATCTTGGGAGATTCAGTTTTATGTTAGGTTACTTATTAACTCGAGTTCACCCATGCCGACTAGGATAGTTAGACATATTGATGTGCTGATCTAATTTAATCAGTCAGATATCAGATCTACTGATTTAGAAGAGATCTAAACTCAAATATCCTCATTAAATATTAAGTCTAGAGGTCTTCCATCATTGTAGAGATGTGAGTGCCTTCCTGACATTGATCACTCTCGACTGGTTATAGTGGTTCAGTTGCATCGAAAAAGTATTACTCTATTAACTTTGATGTCCCAGGGTAGAGATGGGGTTGGGCCCAATAACTGTTAGGTGAGGGTCTCAATGACAGCTTTGTATCTGCTGGTGAACGATGGGTCTGACTTAACTAAGAAATATGCCAATAACTGTTAGGTGAGGCCAGAAGACTTGGAGACCAAGCTCACTACATCTTGCTTAGTGAAGCAATGGACAAAGTGTTGTCCACTCATTTATCTGTACTCACCAATAACTGTTAAGTGAGGTGTGTATAGATTAATAGGACTACAATACCCACTTGAAATTGATCGCGTATTGATTTTCGTTTCTCCATTCGAGGAGTGTGGAAGATTTGAAGAAATAGTAGAAACTTTTATTTATTTTTAAAGTCTCTAAAATAAATAATCTTATAAGTACAAAAATCTAACTAGAAACTATTCTCTTTATAGATAACCATATCGAGTTCAAACTCCTTAGCCCGAATCCTCGATACAAATAGGTTGACTGGCACAAATTATAAAGACTGGCTCTAAAATTTAAGAATTATTCTCAATTTTGAAAAGCTTACCCATGTCCTAGACCAGGAAGCACCTATGTTACCTGCTCGCCCATCCACTGGTCAACGAGCTACACTTGAGAAGTGGATGGACGAAGATAACAATGTGAAGTGCTACATCTTAGCATCCATGTTCAATGATCTTCAGCAACATCATGAAGATATGAGGACTGCCAGAGAAATGCTGCTTCATCTGTAAGAGTTGTATGGTCAATAGAGTCGCATAGCTCGCTTTGAGATCTCTCAGAGACTTTTAGAGAAAAGATGCATAATGGACAGTCTGTCAACGATTATTGTCTAACAATGATCAAGGACACAAAGGAGCTTCCGAAGCTCGAAATGAATATAGACAAGGAATTGTAGGTGGATCTGATCTTCCAGTCTCTTTCTAATTCATATGAGTAGTTCATCATGAATTACCATATGAATAAGATCAATGCTACTTTGCCAGAGTTATTGAATATGCTAGTGACTACAGAGGACACCATGAAGAGTTCAAGGGGCACTGTTTAGCTGTGGAGCGGGCTTCCTCCAAAAGAAAGTTTTTTTTTAAGAAGAAGAAAAAACCCAGAAAGAAGCAAAAGAATGAAGCCAAGTCCAAGAAATAGGTTCCTAAGAAGGCTGACGATAAAAGAAAATATTTTCATTACAATGTCGAAGGCCACTAGAGGAGGAATTGTCCGGCCTACCTGGCGATTATCAAGAGCAGGAATAAGGATGAGCCTTCTGAAGGTATGTCTGAAATACTCGTTATTGAAACTAATCTAACGATTTTCTCTTCTTCTAATTGAGTTTTTGATTCTAGTTCAAGTACTTATTTGTGCACTTCAATGTAGGATCTTGAAGAAATTAGGGGGCTGAGAAAAAGCAAGATCACTCTCCAGGTCGGCATAAAGCAAGAATTGCTATTGTGGCTAGTGAAACCTACCCTCTGCGATTACCGTTAGGACTTATTTTGCTTTTAAAAGACTATTGTTATATACCTATAGCTAGTAAAAATTTGATTTCTATCTTTGTGCTGGCATAAGATAACTATAATTTTTATTTTAATAAAGATATTGTTCAATTTATTTCAAAAATAAAATTGTTACATGTGCTTTCTTGATTGATAGTCTTTACCATTTGTATACAGATGTGAGTGTAAATATTAACGAGTAAATTGTGAATGCCATAGAGTATAAGAGATCCAGAGATAAGATTAGCCAAAAGTATCTATGGCACCTTAGGCTAGGCCATATTAGAGAAGACAGATTCAACAAACTGGAAAAAGATGGTCTTCTTAGACTATTGACTTCTGAATCTTATCCAGTCTGTAAATCATGTCTTCAAGAAAAAATGATGAAGCTACACTTTGTGGGACAAGAGGAAAGAGCCACTGAGATATTAGCCCTAGTACAAACTGATATGTGTGGTCCATTTGATGTACAAGCCAGAGGTGGCTATATCTACTTCATAATCTTTATCGATGATTATTCACGGTATGGGTTCATGTATTTGATGCACTGAAAGTCTGAAGCCTTTGAAAAGTTCATAGATTTCAGACATGAAGTAGAAAAATAGATCGAAAAACTCATAAAGATTCTTCGATCAGATCGAGAAGGTGAATAACTTAGTGAAAAATTTCAGATCTATCTTAAAGATAATGGCATAGTCTCATAGTGGACACCTCCAGGATACCTCAGCTCAATAGGATATTCGAAAAGAAAAATCAGACTTTATTAGATATGGTCCGATCCATGATGAGCTTCATAGATCTTCCTGACTTTCTCTGAGGATATGCTTTGCTTACTGCGATTCATCTTTCGAATTGGGTTCTCTCTAAATTCGTTCCTACCACACTATATAAATTATGGCATGATAACAAGCTAACTCTTAGATATCTCAAGATTTGGGGATGTCCGGCCTATGTCAAGCGATAGTAGGCGGACAAGTTAGAGGCTAGATCTTTTAGGGCTCATTTTATAGGGTATCCTAAGAAGACCATGGGATACTACTTCTATCTTTCTGAAGATCACAATGTGATTGTGAGCCATCATGTCATCTTCTTGAAAAAGGAGTTTATCCAAGATGGAGGCAGTAGGAGGAAGATTGAGCTCGAAGAGAAAGACTATGAAGATTATCGAGTCCAAGAATCTGAACCCAGTAATAAGCCAATAGATGTGATACCTTCTCTACCTCATAGATCAAGTAGGATCTTCCATCCTTCTGAAAGGTACTTAAATATTCTTACAAAAAATTTAGAGGAAGCATTCCTTATGAGAGATAGGGACATTAGGAATGATCTCAAAACCTACAATGAGGCAATATTAGATGTAGACTCCAAGAAATGGATGAAAGCGATGTAGTCAGAAATTAATTTCATGCATTCCAATCAGGTTTGGTTCTTAGTAGATCTACCTAAACATATTATACCTATTGGGTGTAAATAGATTTGCAAAAGGAAGATTGGATCGGATGGTAAGGTAGAGACCTATAAGGCAAGGCTAGTACCAAAAGGTTATAGTTAACACAAAGGCATTGACTATTATAAAATCTTTTTATTTGTAGCTATGCTGAAATCTATTCGTACTCTCTGCTTGCTATAGCAGCATTTCATGATTATAAAATTTGGCAGATGGATATAAAAACTATCTTTCTAAATAGATATCTTGAGGAAGATATCTATATGGAGCAGCCTTTGGATTTCACATCCAGTGATAGTGATCATAAGATCTGCAAGCTGTAAAAGTTCATATATGGACTTAAGCAAGCATCTCAGAGTTGGAACACTCGCTTCAACGATATGATCAAAATATTTGATTTCATAAAAAATGAGGAGTCGTGCATGTATAAAAAGGTCAGTAAGAGTACTGTCATATTTCTCATATTGTATGTGGATGACATCCTCCTGATTGGAAATGATATTCCCATGCTGATGTCGGTCAAAGTATGGTTATCGAAAGAGTTCGCCATGAAAGACCTAGGAGAAGCTTCCTACATTCTCAGTATAGAGGTCTATAGGGATAGATCTAAGAGAATGATAGGACTCTCACAGCATATGTACATAGAGGAGGTGTTGAAGAGGTTCAGAATGAAAAACTCCAAAGGAGATCTTTTGCCCCTTAGATATGGCATTCATCTCTCCAAAAAGATGTGTCCTGACACACCTGAGGAGATCCAGCACATGAGTAAGATTGCTTATGCTTTACAATAGGGAGCCTCATGTATGCCATGTTATGAACACATCCTGATATAGCACTTGCTGTGAGTGTCACGAATAGATGTCAGGTGAATCCAGGTGAAGAACACTGGATTGCTGTTAAAAATATCTTTAAATACTTAAGAAGGACTAAGGATTTGATATTGGTCTTTGGTGGAGGATCGGAGCTAAAAGTTGAGGGATACACCGATTCAGACTTATAACTGATGTCGATAATAGAAAGTCTACATCGAGGTGTATCTTCTTATGTAATGGTGGTGCGATTAGCTAGAAGAGTTTCAAGCAGTCGATCATTATAGATTTGATCATAGAAGTCGAGTATATCGCTGCCTCTGAAGCTGCTAAGGAAGCCTTTTGGTTTAAAAAATTCATTGTAGAGCTGGATTTGATGCCATCAGATATCATTGCACTGCACTGTAACAACAACGGTGCCATAGCCCTCGCTAAGGAGCCCAGATCTCACCAGAAGTCCAAACACATAGAGTGATGATTTTACATCATACGTGAATACCTCGAGAAGAAGTTCATCGAGGTGTAGAGAGTCGACTCCACACTGAATATGATGGACCTGCTAACCAAACCTCTCAGCCAGTAAAAGATCGAAGCTCACCTTGAGAAGATGGATCTTAGGTATATGGCTAATTGGCTTTAGGTCAAGTAAGAGCTTGTTAGATTTATGTCTTAGAAGCCAATTGTTGGTTGATATATTATGTAATTCTAAGATCTAAACTTGTACTTGTAATATTTTTATTATCAATAAAAGGTTTTTCTATTCCAATCATATTTTTGTCTATGATTTATCCTAAAAATTAACAAAGATAATTTTTCTATATTCTTAAAGAGTTAAGAATTTGAAACATACATTAATTAATGGTTAATTTTTAAATACTTCCGATCAAAAGATCATCATGAAAAATAATGATCAATCCATTTGAGATCAGTGCACGATTTACCTCGTGGACAGATGAGTCTCGGGTCTACAATGTAGAGATACTGGGGTGAAGGTGTGGGTGGTTGTTAGAGAACAACTTGCACTGAGCATGACCAACATGAGAATCATATGGATGTCTACTCACTCATCAATGATCTTCTCGATGCTGCAGTGGTATGAGTGGTCCTTTGATCTACGGTGCCATTAGCTATTCGCAGCGAGGCTACTGGGTTTGACTGCATGTTCTCTTGGTCCCTAGTCATTCGGGTCTTTGATGTGTATGTTGGCTTCAGTAGGTTCAGGTTCGCTATTTGGAGTAGGATGCACCTAGATGGAATTTATTGATCTTGGTAAAAAAGGAGAAGTCCTATACAACTTACGAGATTAAGTTCAAAAAATCTTTGGCCAAAGCAAGTATGAATACTAGAAAGAAATTTTCATGGGATTTAAAAATGAACTTGAGTCGAGCCAATCTTGCATATGACTGACGATGGGGTCTGAGAAGTTCTCCATGACCTCCGTCGAGTCAGGATCAGGACTAAATTATACGATAACTGTACCTAAAGATTCATATTTTTAATCTACTGGATTGTCACTACATACTGCTAGGTATCACTGATGGATAGTGAGACTCATCAGGCGTCATCTTGATGATCGATGACCCTCAAAGGGTAGAATTAGAAATGTTCCAATCTATCGAAAAGAATTTTGATGATATTGTAATAGAGATCATAATATATCTCACTATCAGATAGAATGAAACTTATGGGGTCACATTAAGAGATTTAATCTCGAATTTGTCAATTGGACTTGTGAAGTTCAATTCAGTTAGGGTTTATTGAAATCCTATTAGGTTTGTGAAAACCATGCTAGCACACGGTTAAACCTAATTCTTCTCGGGACTTCGATTTGATCAAGTCCATAGCCTTGAACCAAACCTAAATCTATTTGGATTTAATTAGGCTCTTAATTGTAAGTTGAAGAGGATTTTATTAAGTTAATTAGTTGGCATAATTATCCTAATATTATCTCTTCTTTATCTCTTAATTATCTCTAAGTGTGCATGTGGAATAGATGAAAGATTAGATGGCACCTTCCTTCTCTTTTGGCAAGAATTAGGTGCCAAATCCTAGAGGGGCCTGCCTTCTCTTATATGGTATGGCATGGAGGAGAGAGAGGTGGGGCCACGCCTCTCTTATTTGGCTAGAAATCCCTTTGTGAGGCACCAAGAGTTGGCACCCCAACTACTTAACATATTTTAGATGGATGCCTCTTGTACCTACTTAAAGGGACTGATCATATGCCATTTATATCTGATTTTAATTGAAATAAATCAGATTAAAAAGGTAGAGGATTCTTATGAGATAAGAATCTACCTTTTTAAGATAGTTGGGTTACTATTATGTATCAAGGTTGTGCCTATATAAAGGGTATGTTTCTAGGGTTTCTAGAAAATTAATTTTTGATGAAAAATTCTCTCCCTCTTCCTTCTCCATGCCTCCTCTCCTCCCTCTCTTCTTTTCCATGCCCAAGAGTTGGGCATCCCCTTTATCACATGCCAAGAGGTGCTGCTTTGTCTTCAAGAGTGAAGATCGAGGAGAAAAAGAAGAAGGCTGCTGATCAATGAGTTGATCCCACAGTCCAGATTAAGATGTTGATCAAAGTGCTCAAGGTTAAGATTCTTCATGGGAAGAAGAGTCTTCTATGAGGAGACATTATTTTCAGATTGATCTGAATGGATATCCGTAGAGGCTGGACACATATGTGACTCGAGCATCTACGAATCCGTGATCATCGAAAGTAGTGAATATCTACTTGCTCCAAGGTAATAAGATCTAATCTCATATTTATTTTTAAACTCCAGATTGTATATATATGTGTTTTCTTCTGGGCTTGGGTAGGAATAGATTTGGTCTCTTGCATGTGGGGTTAAAGGGTTTAATCCATTTTGTTTTTCACTGTGTATTTCAAAAGTTTTGAAATCTACACATGCTACCTATCTGATTTTCTAATAGATATTAGCCCTGATACATACTAATGTGTGTGGTCTATTCGATATACAAGCTAGGGGTGGCTATGTCTACTTCATAACCTTTACCAATGATTATTCACGGTATAGGTTTGTGTATTTGATGCATCATAAGTCTAAAACTTTTGAAAATTTTATAGAGTTTAGACATGAAGTAGAAAAATAGATCAAAAAATTCATAAAGGTTCTTCAATCAGATCAAGGAGGGAAATACCTTAGTGAAAAATTTTGGGACTATCTTAAGAAAATGGCATTGTCTCATAGTGGACACCTCCAGGGATACTTCAGCTCAATGGGATATCCAAAAGGAGGAATCGGATCCTATTAGATATGGTCCGATCTATGATGAGCTTCATAGATCTTTCTATCTTTCTCTGGGGACATGCATTACTTTCTGTAATTCATCTTTTAAATCAGGTTCTCTCTAAATCTGTTCCTACCACTCCATACGAGTTATGGCATGGTAAGAAGCCAACTCTTGGGTACCTTAAGATTTGAGGATGTCCGGTCCATGTCAAGCGACAGCCAGCAGACAAGTTAGAGGCTAGATTTTTTAGGGCTCGTTTTGTAAGATATCCTAAGAAAATTATGGGATACTACTCTATCTTTTTGAGGATCATAATGTGATTGTGAGCCGTCATGTCGTCTTCTTGAAAAAAGAGTTTATCCAAGATGGAGGCAGTGGGAGAAAGATTGAGCTCGAAGAGAAAATCTCTGAAGAGCATCAAGTTCAAGAATCTGAATCCAGTAGTGAGTCAGTAGATGTGGTACCTCTTCCATCTTGTAGATCAAGTAGGGTCTTCCGTACTCCTGAAAGATACTTAGGTATTCTTACAGAGGGTCTAGAGAAAGTGTTCCTTGTGGGAGATAGGGATATTAAGAATGATCTCAAAATCTACGATGAGGCAATGTTAGATATTAACTTCGAGAAATTAAAGGAAGCGATGAAGTCAGAAATTGACTCCATACATTTCAACCAGGTTTAGTTCTTAGTAGATCCACCTGAAGATATTGTACCTATTGGGTATGAATAGATTTATAAAAAAAAATTAGGTCAGATGGTAAGGTAGAGACTTATAAGACAAGGCTAGTTATGAAAGGTTATAGTCAACATGAAGGCATTGACTATTATGAAATTTTTTCACCCATGGCCATGCTAAAATCCATATGAAAACTGTCTTCCTAAATGGATATCTTGAGAAAGATATCTATATAGAGCAATCTTTGAGTTTCACATCTAGTGATAGTGATCACAAGGTCTGCCACCATATATGGACTCAAGCAAGTATCTCGGAGTTGGAACACTCACTTTAATGATATAATCAAAATATTTGATTTCAAAAAAAATGAAGAGGAGCCATATGTGTACAAAAAGGTCAGTGAGAGTGCTGTTACATTCTTCGTATTGTACGTAGATGACATCCTCCTGATTGAAAATGATATTTTCATGCTGACGTCGGTCAAAGTATGGTTGTCAAAATAATTCACCATAAAAGACCTAGGAGAGGCTTCCTACATTCTTGGTATAAAGGTCTATAAGGATAGATCTAAGAGAATGATGGGACTCTCACAGTGAATGTATATAGAGGAAGTGCTGAAGAGGTTCAGCATGAAAAACTCCAAGAGGGATCTTTTACCCCTTAGACATGGCATTCATCTCTCTAAAAAGATGTATCTTGACACACCTAAGGAGATCCAGCACATGAGTAAGATTCCCTATGCTTCGACAATATGAAGCCTCATATTGTGTAAACGACCTGATATAGCTCTTGCCGTGAGTGTCACGAATAGATATCAAGAAAATTTGGATGAAGAATACTAGATTGCTATGAAAAATATCCTTAAGTACTTAAGAAGGACTAAGGATTTATTATTGATCTTTGGTGGAGGATCGGAGCTGAAGGTTGAGGGATACACCGATTTAAACTTCATGACTGATGTTGATGATAGAAAGTCTACATCGAAGTGTATCTTCTTGTATAATGATGGTGCGATTGCTGGAAGAGTTTCAAGCAACTGGTCATTATAGATTCGATCATGGAAGCCGAATACATTGCCGCCTTTGAAGCTGCTAAGGAAGCCTTTTGGTTTAAGAAGTTCGTGTTGGTGAATGTAAGCGATTTTATGTATATAATTTGAAATATTTTTAAATAAATTATAGTGAAAAATAATTAGATTAATTAAATTAAACAAATATGCATACGATCTAATCATCAAATCAACCTACTCTAAGATCTATGACATGATATGTTGCATATAAAATCTAAAATAATCACATGATAAAATCTACATGCATGGATATAAGTAATAGATCACATCTACTTCTAATATGAGTTTAAAACTTAATGATGGATCAATGATTGTCACTGCTGAGAGACATATTAAGGATGATCCTTGTTGATTGCTCACAGCCACACATACATCTGGCCTCCATGAAAAGTCCACTCAAAGTCTCGATCTGATCAATCTTCTCGGGAGTGCTAACTCGTGCGAAGATCTTCTTCTTGGCTGATCTGGATTCTTTCTTCAAATCTCTGAAACCTTTTTAGAGATTGAAGATGTACTTTTGGAGAAGATGAAGAGGTAAAAGAAAGATAGAGGAGAAAATAATTTTTTTCTTTTCTTTTTCTCTCTCCCAAATCCAAAGAAAGAAACCCTAGAAGACTAGGTTTTGTGCACAACCCAAGAGAGAGGACTCTCCTCTTTTTCACACCAAGAACCATGCTCCAAAGCCTCTCAATATGGAGAACTCCTTCTCTGGTCCTTTACATGTACAAAAGTGAGAAATAGATCCCTTTTTATTGGCATGTAATAGGGTTGGGTGAAGAGTCCTAAGGATCTTGGACTCTTCAAGCTATGTTGTACCTTCTCCCAATTTCATGCCAAAACATGCCCAAAAAAATATGTGATGCCCCTTTCCATATTTTTTTATGATAAATTAGTTCTCCAACTAATTTTTTATAAAAAATCTTCTCAAAATGTCACACACATAAGGAGAAAAAAATAAGTTGGCAAGGAGAGGTTGTAGATAATGTCAAACATTATCTTTAAGGTATCCAATTTCGAATTAGATTTGAACATACCACTTAAATCTAGATCTTATTCAAATTTGGATGTGAGATAGAGAAGGGAAAGGAACTCTTTTTGGTAAAAAAATCTCATGCAAAAACTATTTCAGCACGGAGAAAGATGGTGTCAAAGTGGGAGGCACATGGGGAGGAAGAGTCCAATCCTATATAGACTCTAGATTTCCTTATTTGAATCCAAACCAAATCATATCTAATTTAGTCCAAATAAAATAGATAAAATCCAATCTAATTAGATTTATAAATTTTTAATCAAATTATAATTAAATTAGAAGTTGATTGAACCAAAGTCTTGATCAAATCAGCGATAATTTTCTCTTAGCGATTAGGTCATCTCATAACCTAATTGAGTCAAATCTAATTGAAATTAATTTAATTAGATTTTATTTAATCCTCTTTACTCAATCAAATTGAGTTAATCAAAAATTTAATTACTAATTAATTTTTTATTAATTCACTAATACTTGATGAATTAATTTATTACAACTTTTGCATAAGGTTAATCATCAATCAAATTGACGATTAAGCCCTTGAATGATTCTCAATCGTTGATCAGCCACATGATCAGTCAAAAACTTCTTTTGAGTGTACCCGATGGGTTTGAACCTAAATCGATAGCATAAAAATAAATTTTTGAATCAATCGATGTAACCATCTAGCAATGGTGACCCGACGTCCGAATAGGTCGAATGATGGCAAAGCAACATTCAAGAACCTATTGACGTATGGTTACCGTATAATTCACCTCTTTGACCCTAATGCATGAGGATGACCTGAGATTTTACTATCCATCCTAGATAAGTCATTCACATTATACTTTAATCTTTCAAATCTATCATATGGATTATCCGAACCCAAGTTTTGCTAAATTGAAATATATTGATACATTAACTTCTACTAATTCGGAGGGGTCAATCCCATCTTGACTCATGCACCGACTTGACAAGTACTTGACTACATCCAAAAATCTTTCATTACTAAATTAGAAACTCAGTTAGTCTGGTATCAAAATACAATGAGTTGCTTGTAAGTCATCGTAGTGATCTCAGGTCAGAGGGACACTTATACCCATACCCTTCGTGAGCTATCCTTGACAGTAGAGTGCTCTACAGTTGGTCACGTTCGTGATGATGTACTCCTACATCTCATCTACATGTCATACGAGTATCTCCACACCATTTGATTACGAGATAACCAATGCATATGGCACACAATGACCTACACTTGATATCGCTATCATCCTAGTAATAGCATATTATTTGATCGCGAACTAATTTAAGAACTCTGCAATAAATTCTTTTTTATCAATCAAAGTAGTCCTAAGAACTTCATCACAATATAGGAGTTCATTAGAAGATGTAACCTTATGATGAAAAAGATCAAATAACTTTTATTATTTATCAATTCATATACATTTATAATTAACACAATCGTCAAACAATTGACTTAACGATATATTTTTCAATAACTCCCACTTGGACTAAAGTGAATCAATATAGTATCATATACCCATCTTCGATTTATTATCTTAGAACTCCTAGATATCGAGACTTTAGTAAATAAGTTGGTCAAGTTCTCCTTTTTATTGATCTTCTAAAGATTGACATCATCTTAACAGATTTTTTGAGTAAGATGATAGCGATGCAAAATGCTTGATAAGCTAATGAGACTTCAGCTCCTTGGTATGAGCTATGGCTTCAGTGCTGACAATACAGCAGGACCATCATCGGAGGATGCCACTCCTAGCTTGTCAGTGAACCTGTACAATCACATAGTTTCCTTGTAAGCATTGAATGCTACAATACATTCTGCCTTGCAATTTAAATTTGGCTATATTGCTCTGCTTGAAACTTTTCTAGCAGATTGCTCCATTATTTAGGATAAAGATGTATTCTGACACATTCTTTCTATTATTATATCTAACTAAAAATTAAAGTCATACTCTATATGTTTTAAGTCAGATTCTCCATAACCAAGTCACTAATCTTTAGTATTTCACAAATACATAAAAATATCCTTCCAGTGATTCTAACTCGGATCTTGCATGTATTCACTTACTATCCTAGTGAGTATACCATATCTGATATCATACATGGTGTACATGATAGAATAGATTCTACTCATAAACACTCTATGTACATTGGACTGGGATAATCCAAGCAGCCTCTTAGATCTATCTCTATAGATCTTCATCCCTAGGATAAGGGATGCTTTTCTTAAGTCCTTTGTGGAGAACAATGATAATAGTGAAACCTTTATTCCCTGCAATGTAAGGAATATCATTTTTGATTAAAAAAAATTTATTCACATACAAAACAAGGAAAACACTCATAGAACTATTAACCCATTTGTATTTGCAGGGTTTATCTTCGTTCTCAATGAAGCCATGCATTTTGATCATTTATCAAAATACACGTTCTAACTCCAAAATATTTAGCATTGCCACAGGAGAAAATTATCTCATTATGGTCAATACCATAATATTGATAATATTCTGAGGTAACCAGATAGGCATTTTAGGTCTCCACCTTCTCATCTGCACTCTCTGATCCTATTGAAGATCCACTTACACCCTATGGCTTTACCCTTTCGAGTGGATCAATAAGTGTCCATACATCGTTGACCATTATGGACTTCATTTCAGACTCTATGGCTCCAAGTCATTAATCAGAGCCAGACCTCTGCATGGAAACCTTGTTGTTCTCATTGAGTTCAACAGGATCACATCCTAGAACTGAAAACTGAAGTATCTATCCGATGGATGTGGTACTCTACCGGATCTCCTTAATGATGCCTTTACAATAGGTTTCGAATTTGATCTAATCAAATTCGATTCTATGGGTTCACTAGATTGTGTTGGTTCTCTACCTGTCGAACTTCATAAGTTTCACATTAGAGGTATCAGTTCCTTCACCAAGGTACTCTTTTTTTAAAAAAAAATGCCAAACAACTTTTATTCTTTAGCATGGTAGAACTAATATCCCCTTAGATTCTTTAGGGTTATCCTTCAAAATAATACATATAAGATTGGGATCTAAGCTAATCTGTCTGCAATTACTTGATATAAACCAAATACTCTCAAACCCTAAGGTAAGAGAATTTTGTTTTATACCTAGTCCATATCTCATATGGAGTCTTTGCAATTGATTAATTTGGAATCCAGCTCAGAACATAATAAGTAGTCTCAAGAGCATAACCCTAAAAGGAGACTGACGACTTGTAAACCCCATCATTGATCGAACTATATCTAACAAAATCGATTCCAATAAGAGAGAATCTTATTCTCTTCTAGATATGTCAAAAACTCACTAGAAAGGCATTCTCTTCTTTGGACTGACCAAAGAATTTAATGCTCTTTCCAGTTCATTTCTCTACCTTATTAAGAAATTATTTGAATATCTAAATTTATGGCAAACATGCTTGTAGATCTAATACATCAGTATGTATTAGATTTAGAACATCATTGGCTCATTCACTTTTTCTAGTAAAAGATGATTTGATCATCTTACTAAAGAGATAGGATTGACAGGTTGATAATGATTCACAATCATTGACTTCGAGAATTATCTCCTGTTGATCCTATTCTTGTTTATATGACCAAGCTTAAATTACCAAAGATAGGCTTCCATGACATTATTTACTCTAAGGAGTTTGTTTGTTGTGTACAATATACAACAGACTGTGTAAATATTATTTCTTAATTATCTACATAATTTTGACATCATTCATAATGATATCATAAAATCATTAGACAATAGTGACAATCACTTAAATGACATTGTTAGAATTGAAAATAGACTTGACGATTCTAAAACCAAGATTGAAACATAACTTTCATCTCGCATATTCAGGAACCTCTTGCTATTTTCATACTTTCTACTAACCTAAAGTCATTACAATAATTTATATGGACTTTCAATATCCAATATCCAGATAGTAGTGTCACAGATAGAGAAATCACAAAGTATTATCATATAATTATCTTATCCAACAATTCTTTACTGATTTCTCTTTCTTAGCCTGTTTGGATCAAGGGACTCTACTAAACTAGGTTAATCTTAGACTCTTTTGTCAGCTCGAACTTATTAGCCCAAGCATGACTCTTTTGCACCTTCAGTTTCTTTTCTTTCTCAAAAATTACTGCCCAGCGAAGACACATCTTCAGAGATACAAAAGAACACCTTCAATATTTGAAGAATTTTCTCTTACTAAGTATCATCGAATTTACAACTAAATTCATATTCTTTACTGCTCTCAAAAAATATCACACGGTGATATATCACTTGGCAACTTTTGATAAGTGCCTTCGATCGCATCATGTGTGTTGGATGTGTTAGATATATGCCTTAGAAGCCAATATGGCTAACATATTATAATAAATCTGGGACATAATTTTATACTTTATATATTGATTTGATTAATTAAAGGGCAAGTTTATTTTTCATTCAAGTGTGATGTATCTTGAATCATCCATGGAATTAACTTTCGATACATATTCTCAAAGTGTTGAGAATTAGAGACATGTATTTAATTCCTAAATACTCTCGATTATAGAATCATCATAAGGATGGTGATCGATCCGGATAGATCGATGCATAGATCACTTTTTTTGAGATAGATGAGTCTCTAATCTATAGTGTAGAGATACTGGGTGACAGTGCAGGTAGTTGTTAAAGAACAACTAGTATTGAGCGAGACCATACGAGAGATCGCTTGGATTTCTATTCAACTATCAGTGATTATCTCGATGCTGTAGTTGTGTGAATGATCCTCTGACCTAAGATTGTACTACTGCTTGTAGTGAAGCTACTAGAGTTTGACTGTCATATAAACATAGGTCTCAATGAGCCCTTGTAGTAGATGTTGGCGACAATTAGTCCACTGTAGGAGTAGGATGTGCATCAAGATGGGATCTATTGAACTTGATAGAAAGGAGTAGTCCTATGAGATTTGAGAAGCTAAGTCTGAGAATCTGTGGCTATAGTAGTGTGATTGATGGAAAAGAGTTTTCACAAAAATTATAATTGAATTTGAGCTGATCGAATATATCATATGACTGATGTTGAGATTTGATGATTTATCCATGACCTGCCATCTAGTCAGAACTCATGATAGAGGGACTGAATCACACGTTAACTATACCTTGAGGTTTATTTTTGGTTCTATTGGGTTGCCACTATATACTATTAGGTATCACTGGTGGATTGTGAGAGCTTACTAAGGTTGTTCTAAATCGACAATCCTTAATGAATTAGGGTGAAATTATTTCGATCTATTGAAAAGAGTTTCAATGATACTTTGATAGACATCATTGTATATCTCACAACTAGATAGAATTAAACCTATGGGGTCGCACAATAAAAAGATTAGGTCTGAAATTAGCAATTGAACTTTTGAAGTGTCAATTGGATTTAGAGAAATCCGATTGGGTACAAGGTAACCTTGCTAGCACATAATTGGATCTAATTTTCTCTTTATATTTGAATTTTTTATTTGATAAGATAATTCAAACTTAATCATCTGTTAATAAGCTACATGAATTAGATTCATTGGACTCTAATTATTGACTGTCTAAGATTCTGGATCAAATGAATTAAGAGTGCAAGTACCTAATTAATTTTCTTGATAGTTATTTTTGGATGCCACCTTAATTTGATCAAGTTGGACGTGTCCCATAATTAAAGAGGGATGCCACCTTAATTTGATCAAGTTGGACGTGTCCCATAATTAAAGAGCTTTTTGATCTTATATGGGGCATCCCTTGGGTGCACTTTAGGGTATGTTTATATGGGTATAAGGGCTCCAAGAGTTGGCAGCTAAAAAGATTCCTAATAGAAGTTGAATAACTTAAGTTATTAGGAAACCTAATGCAAGTAGGACTTGTATTATGAGATTGAATATAATTCAATTCTTTTGCCTATTTAAAGAGACCTCTCCTAAGGTCCCTAGAGCATCCCAACCAGTAAGCCCCACACCATAAAGAGAAGCCACACCCTCTCTTCCTCTCCCTTCCTCTCCTCCCTTTGGATGTCCACACGTCCTTACTATTTGGGTGTCCCACTTCTTCTTCACTCCCAAGGCTGTTGGGCATCCACTTGGTGCTAGTTCTTGGTGCATGGTAGCAGCACAAGCAAGGGTAGAAAGGCAAGAGAAGAAGAGAAGAAGAAGATCAAGGAAAGAGATCAAGAGTTGATCGCAATCCAGGCTTGATTCAGATTCAGCAGACTGAATTTTCTTAGAGAAGAAAATTCAATCTTAAGAGGGCTATTCCAGGCTGATCTCGAGTGGATACTCATAGAGGTTGAATACTTGTATGGCTAGAAGAAAACTTCTTCTCTTCCAGATCCAGATTTGAAGAAAAAAATTACGAAACAGGTATGTGATTCGATCACATATTAAATTTCAGCATATGTTCAATTTCAGCATATGAAGTAGATCCTTGTGGTTTATATTTTTATGTATACATGATATAGATTAAAAGTATTTGAATCTACTATTCTACTATGATATTTCAAAAATAAAATTTTGAAATACATATGCATCCTCCAACACATGAATTCCAACAGTGGTATCAGAGCCATAGATTTTATATACTTGAAATTGATATATATATTTTGAAAAGAGTTTCAAAATCTGATTTTTTTCTTGATACTTGAGATATATAGATAAATTTTTAAATCTAAAATTTTATTTTGAGTTTGATTTTAGAACATATAATTGATATGTTAAAACATGTATAGTTCTGAATTTTGATCTAGAATGATTTGTAGTTCATCTTCACATGATAAGTAGATGCATGCATAAACCTAAAATTTTATTTGATCTAATTCATAATTCATATATGAGATATATGATTGCATGTTTAGATTATAAAATTATTTTCAATATAATTCATGATTAGTATTTGAAAATATATGATATCATGTATGGATCTGAATTTTATTTAGATCTGAATTTTACATGTATATATGAGATATATGTTTGTATGTTAAATCTGAAAAATAATTTTCATGATTTAAAACTTACTTTTTATGCAAAAAATTTAGATCTGAAATTTGATTTTGGAATCTAAAATTTGTGTGTGTGCATGAGGATTTTGATTATGAAAAAATCAAAAATTAAGTCATATAATAGGATTACATCTAGAATTTTTTATTTGAATCATATGGGTCTAATTTAATTAAGTAATTGATCAAACTAAGTCAAGTATTGATGTGAGTTAGATCAATTAAGTTATATGATCATGCAATTATTGTTGATCAAATTGATTGAGTCTCATATATAGAATCGATTAACCTAAGGACCTAATTTGGCTCGATGGTTTGAGCCCGATTCGCTTGAGTTAACCTATTTGGATCAATTGACCTATTGGTGTCTAAGGCAAGTAATTGAGATGTAGTTATTTAATTAATTCTATTAGCTTATCTGATTAATTTATTGATGTCTAAGGAAAGCAATAGGGGGACCCCATTGATCTCTACTTGATAAATTTAGAAGATTGGGTCTTGAATAAGGTTGCTTAGTGGTTTGGTTTAGCTCATGTCAATTAGATCGATCATATGATGACTGATTAGATGAGATCTAAACCTAAATCTTTCCATAATTATTAAGTTCATAGGTCTTCCACCATTATAGATGTGCAGATGTGCTACTGGTGTTGATTATTTTCGATTGATCACAGTGGTTTAGTTGTATCAAAAATATGCAATCACTTTATTAGCAAAGAGTTGCTCCAGGATAAGAATGGGGTTAAGCCCAATAACTATTAGATGAGGGATCCAATGATGGCATTGCACCTGCTTGTGAACGGTGAGTCAGGCTTAACTAAGGAGTGTGGCCAATAAATATTAGGTGAGCCCACATGACTTAGAGATCAAGTCACTATAACATGCTTAGAGAAGCATCTGGGCAAAGAGTTGCCTACGCATCGGTGTACATGTTACCAATAACTGTTAGGTGAGGTGCATGGCATTGGTGGGACCACAGCATCCACTTGAAATCTTTTATCATATTAGAATTTTTGTTTCCCATCGAAAGAGTGGAGGGATCCAATAAATTAGTGAGAGTCATTGTTTACATCTTAAAGTCTCTAGAAGCAAATATAATATTAAGTACAAAAGTCTAACTTGAATCTCTATTCTCGCAGTTAAATAATATCAGCCTCAAACCCTCTAGCCCGCATCCTTGAAACCAATCGTTTGATCGGCACAAATTACAAAGACTAGCTCAAAAATCTTAGAATTATCTTGACCTCAAAAAAATTAAGTCATGTACTCGACCAAGAACCCATAGTGTTACCAAACCATCCTACTACTGAGCAAAAGGCTGCCTTTGAAAAATGGATGGAAGAAGACAGTCGGGTCAAGTGCTGTGTGCTGGCATCTATGTCAAATGAGTTATAAAGCCAACATGAGTATATGTCCATTGTCAGGGCTATGATCACTCACCTACAAGAGTTGTATAGTGAGTAGAGCTATACTGCATGCTTCAAAGTGTCTAAGAGACTCTTCAACTTGAAGATGCGCGAAGGATAGTTTATCGATGAGCACTGTATGATAGTGATCAAGAATATTGAGGAGCTTGAAAAGCTCGGGCTTGAAATGCAAAAAGAATTATCGATGAATTTGATCTTTTAATCCCTTACAAGTTTATATAGTCAATTTATTATAAATTTTCATATGAACAAGCTTGATTGCATTATACTCATGTTGGGATGCGTAGGCGATTTCATACATGTATTTCAAAATTTTTTCAAAAAAAAATATAGTGAAAGATAATTAGATAAATCAAATTAATCTAACATACATATAATCTAATCATCAAATCAACCTACTCTAGGATCTACGACATGTTATGTTGCATATAAAATCTAAAATAATCCAAAGACAAAATCAGTATGCATCATGTAAGCAGTAGATCACATCTACTTCTAATCTGAGTTTAGAACTCGATACCTGAGGATAGATCAATGATCACCGCTACTGAGAACATGGTAAAAAAAGTCCTTGCTGCTTGCTCATAGCCACACATGTATCTGACCTCTACGAAAAATCCACTCGATGCTCCGATCTGATCGATCTTCTCGAGAGTGCTAGCTCACGTGAAGATCTTCTTCTTGATCGATCTGAATCATTTCTTCAAATCTTTGGACTCTTGTAGAGGTTGAAGATGAACTTCTAGAGGACATGAAAAGATAAAAAAAAGATGGAGAAGAAAATATTTTTTTTTCTAATTTATTCCCTCTTCCCAAACTCAAAGGATCAAAAACTTGAAATTTAGGTTTTTGCGCATACCCCAAGAGAGAGGACCCTCCTCTCTATTTTTCACACTATGAACCATACCCAAACTTCTACCACATGAATAACTCTCTTTGGGTATCTTACACATATAAAAGAAACCACAAAAGCCCCTTTTATAGGTATGTAAGGAGGTGGGGTGAAGAGTCCTAGTGGTACAGGACTCTTACAAGATTCTACTTTCCTTCATAATTCTACATCCCAAAATATGCTAAAAAAATATGGGATACCCCTTTCTATATTTTTTTATGGTAAATAAATTCTCCAACTAATCTGTCACAAAAAATTTCTTCAACATGTCGCACATATAAGGAGAAAGAAATTTATTAGCATGGAGAGGTTGATCTGGATGAGAACAGATTCTCTTGATAAGGAATATTTTGAAATCCAATTTTAGAATCTTTCTTTCATCAAAACCAAATTAGATTTAGATGTGAGATAGATGAAAAAAAAACTCTTTGGTGTGAAAATATTTCACACAAAATAATTTTGTACATAGAGATATATGACGTGCAAACTGGATTGGCACAGGGAGAAGAGTCCTATTCCAATAAGGACTCAAAGTTTCCTTATTTGAATCCAAATCAAATCACATCTGGTTTAGCCCAAATAAAGTATATAAAATCTAGTCTAATTAGGTTCATAAATTTTTAATCAAATTTTAATCAAATTAAGAATTGATTGAATCAAAGTCCTGATCAAATCAGGGATAATTCTCCCTTAGTGATTAGATCATCTCATAACCTAATCGAGTCAACCTAATTGAATCAATTCAATTAGATTATATTTAATCCTCTTTGCTTAATTAAATTGAGCTAATCAATAATCTAATTACTAATTAATCTTTTATTAATTAACTAACACTTGGTGAATTAATTTATTACAATTTTTGCATAAGGTTAATCATCAATTGAATTGATGATTAAGCCCTTGAATGATTCTCAATCGTTGATCAGCCACTTGATCAGTCAGAAATTTCTTTTGAGTGTGACCCCGTAGGTTTAAATCTAAATCGATAGCATAGAAACAACTTTCTGAACCAATTGATGTAATCAACTAGCAATGACATCCCCACATCTGGATAGGTTGAATGATGGCGAAGCAACATTCAAGAACCTATTAGTGTATGGTTACCGTATAATTCATTCCTTTGACCCTAATATTCGAGGATGACCTAGGATTTAACTATAAATCTTTGATAAGTCATTCACATTGTATTTCAATCTTTTTCAAATCTATCATATGGATTATTCAGGCTCAGGTTTTACTAAATTAAAATACACTGATGCATATCTCCTACTAATTTGGAGGAGTCAATCCCATCTTGACTCACGTACCGACTTGACAAGTACTTGACTGCACCCAAAATTCTTCCATCACTGAATTAGAAACTCAGTTAATCCGACATCAAAAGTGCAGTGAGTTGCTTGCAAGTCATCGTGGTGATCTCAGGTCAGAGGGACACATATACCCATACCCTTCCTGAGCTACTCTTGATAGCAGTGTGCTCCGTAGTTGATCATGTTCAGTGATGATGTACTTATACATCTCACCTGCATGCCATACCAGTGTTTTCATACTATTTGGTCACAAGTATAACCAATGCATATGGCACACAATGACCTACTCTTGATATCGTTATCATCATAGTAATAGCGTATCATTTGGTCGCGAACCAATTTAAGGACTACGCGATAAATCCTCTTTTATCGATCAAAATAGTACTAAAAACTTCATCACAATATAAGAGTTCGCTAGAAGATGTAACCTTGTGATGAAAAATGCCATATAATTTTTATTATTTATCAATTCATATATATTTATAATCAGCACAATCATCAAATGATTGGCTTTAGGATACAATTTCCAACAATTCTCACTTGGACTAAAGCTAATCAGTATAGTATCATATATCCATTTTTGATTTATCATCTCAGAACTCCAAAATATCGAGGCTTTAGTAAATGGATTGATCAAGTTCTCCTTTCCGTCGATCTTCTAAAAATTGACATCAACTTAACAAATTTTTCGAATAAGGTGGTAGCGATGCAAAATGCCTAGTAAGCTAATGGGACTTCGGCTCCTTGGCATGAGCTATGGCTTCGGTGCTATACAATACAGCAGGACCATCATCAGAGGGTGCCACTTCTAGCTTGTCAGTGAACCTGTACAATCACATAGCTTTCTTGCAAGCATCGAATGCTATAATGCATTCTACCTCACAATTTGAATTTGACTATATTTTTCTTCTTGAAACCTTTCTAGCAGATTGCTCCATTATTTAAGATAAGGATGTATTCCAATATATTCTTGCTATTATTATGTCCAACTGAAAACTACAGTCATACTCCACAAGTTTTAAGTCAGATTCTCCATAACCGAGTCATCGATCCTTGATATTTCTCAAATACTTAAGGATGACCTTCTAGCGATTCTCACCTAGATCTTGCAAGTATCCACTCACTATCCTAGTAAGTATACCATATCCAATCTCATACATGGTGTAATGATAGAATAAATTCTATTCATAAACACCCTATGTATGTTGGACTGGAAAAACTTAAGCAGCCTCTTAGATCTATCTCTATAGATCTTTATCCCTAGGATGAGAGATACTTTTCCTAAGTCCTTTATGGAGAACTATGATAATAATGAAACCTTTATTCCCTGTAATATAAAAAATATTATTTTTGATTAAGAGAATTTCATTCACATACAAGATAAAAAATACACTCATAGAACTATTAACCCATTTGTATTTGCAGGGTTCATCTTCGTTCTCAATAAAGCCATATGTTTTGATCACTTATCAAAATGCATATTTTAACTCCAAAATATTTAGCATTGCCATAAGAGAAAATATCTTGTTATGGTCAATACCATAATGTTGACAATATTCTTAGGCAACTAGATGAGCTTTGTAGGTCTCCACCTTCTCATCTGCATTACTCTAATCCTATTGGGAGATCCACTTACACTCTATAAGTTTTACACCTTCAAGTGGATCAATGAGTGTCCATACACCATTGACCTTCATGGACTCCATTTCGGACCTATAGCTCCAAGCCATTAATCGAAGTCGAACCTCTACATGGCATCCATATAGGTGATCAAATCTCTGTTATTCTCATCGAGTTCAACAGGATCACGTTTCGAAATCTAGATATCAAAGTATCTATCTGACGGATGCGGTACTCTACTGAATCTCCTTAATGGTGCCTCTACAATGGGTTCCAGATTTGATCTGATCAAATCCAATTTTATGGGTTTACTACATTGTGTCGGTTCTTCTACTTATCGAATTTCATAAGTTTCATATTAAATGCATCAGTACCTTCACCAAGGTACTCTTTTTCTGAAAAAAATGCTGAACAACTCTTGTTCTTTAGCATGGTAGAAGTTATATCCCCTAGATCCTTTGGGGTTATCCTACAAAATAATATATATATAGGATTGTTGGTGCAAAAATCCGCTTGCGCCGGAGAAGCTGGAGTCGGGGAAGCCGCGGTCGCCGTCGGGACCTGCAAGGGAAGTCTAAACCGGAGGTGGGGTTGCTCCGGCAAGACCCTCCGACGCTCAAGTCAGTTCTCTGCCTCAACAAGAATGGAGTGCTCGAACGGAGAATTTAGCAGAGTTTTGAGATAAGGAAAAGGAGCTTAAAGGATAACATATCTGGGTCTCCTTTTTATAGGCGGAGGAGGCAAGGGATTGATGGCGACGTTTGTAACCGCCTGGTCGTGGGCCTCCCATGGTCAGAGGAATTGATTGCGAAAGATAGTGGGGTAGACCCGTGGCTATCGCCATAGCCTGCCACGTAGGGCCTGTTGCAGGTAGCGGGGCGGCATCCGTCGCCGCTAGTTGTCAGCGAATAGTGGGATCGTGCAGCACCCGCCGCAGGGAGCGAAGCAGAATCATGGCCGTTGGTATAGCCTGTCAGAGAGTAGTGGGTCCGCCGCAGGGGGGGTGGAGCCGCGTGGGATCCGCTACAGGAAGCGGAACAGGATCATGGCTGTTATTGTTATCTGCCAAGGGATGCGAATCTGTTGATCGAGGCTCGGCAGTGGTCGGAGTTCGGCTTCAGTAGCTGATACTGAGGTCGGAGCTTGGCTCCCGTAAGAGTCCGGACGGAGCCGCCCTGCTGCTGATGGCGGAGCCCGGCTCCCGTAGGAGTCCGGGCGGAGCCGTTCTGCTGTCGATGGAGGAGCCCGGCTCCCGTAGAGTTCGGGCGAAGCCATTCTGCCGTCGATGGAGGAGCCCGACTCCCGTAGGAGTCCGGGCGGAGCCATTCTGCCGTCGATGGAAAAGCCCGGCTCCCGTAGGAGTCTGGGCGGAGCCGTTCTGCCGTCGATGGAGGAGCCCGACTCCCGTAGGAGTCCGGGCGGAGCCGTTCTGCCATCGATGGAGGAGCCCGGCTCCCGTAGGAGTCCGGGCGGAGCGTTCTGCTGTCGATGGAGGAGCCCGGCTCCCGTAGGAGTCCGGGCGGAGCCGTTCTGCCGTCGATGGAGGAGCCCGACTCCCGTAGGAGTCCGGGCGGAGCCGTTCTGCCGTCGATGGAGGAGCCCGGCTCCCGTAGGAGTCCGGGCGGAGCCGTTCTGCCGTCGATGGAGGAGCCCGACTCCCGTAGGAGTTCGGCGGAGCCGTTCTGCCGTCGATGGAGGAGCCTGGCTCCGTAGGAGTCCGGGCGGAGCCGTTCTGCCGTCGATGGAGGAGCCCGGCTCCCGTAGGAGTCCGGGCGGAGCCGTTCTGCCGTCGATGGAGGAGCCCGGCTCCCGTAGGAGTCCGGGCGGAGCCGTTCTGCTGTCGATGGAGGAGCCCGGCTCCCGTAGGAGTCCGGGCGGAGCCGTTCTGCCGTCGATGGAGGAGCCCGACTCCCGTAGGAGTCCGGGCGGAGCCGTTCTGCTGTCGATGGAGGAGCCCGGCTCCCATAGGAGTCCGGGTGGAGCCATTCTGCTGTCGATTTCGGCTGCGGGTATTTTATACCCAACAAGGATCAAGATCCAAGCTAATCTATCTGTAAATGCTTGACATAAAACAAACACTCCCAAATCCCAAGGTAAAAAAGTATCAGCTTATGCCTAGTTTATATCTCATATGGAGTCTTTGCAACTTATTAATTTGAAATCCAGTTCAGAGCATAGCAAGCAGTCTTAAGAGCATAACCTTAAAAGGAGACTGACAGACTTATAAACCCCATCATGGATCAAACTATGTCTAACAATGTTGATTCCAATAAGAGAGAATCATATTCTCTTCTAGATATGTCAAAAAAACTCACCGAAAGAGCATTCTCCTCTTTGATCTGATCGAAGAGTTTCAATGCTCTTCTCAGTTTATTTCTCTATCTTATTATAAAATTATTTGAATATTTTAAATAATTTAAATTTAAAGTAAATATGTTCGTAGATCTAATACATCAGTACGTATCAAATTCAGAACATCATTGACTTGTTCATCTTTTTTAGCAAAATGATTGACAGGTTGATAATGATTCACAATCATGGACCTTAAAAATTATCGCTTGTTAATCCTATTCTTATTTATATGACCAAGCTTAAATTATCAAAGGTAGGCTTCCATGATATTATCTACTTTAGAGAGTTTGTTTGATTGTGTACAATGCATTAGCAGACTGTGACTATTAATAAATGTTATTTCTCAGTTGTTCACATGATTTTGACATCATTCATAATGAAATCATAAAATCATTAGACAATAGTGACAATCACTAAAATAATATTTTTAGAATTGAAAATAAGCTTGATGATTCCTAAAACCAGGATTGAAACATAACTTCCATCTCTAATGTTCAGGAACCTCTTGTTGTTTTCAAACTTTCTACTATACTGAAGTCATTACAATAATTTGCATAGACTTCTGATATACAATACCTAGATAGTAGTGTCACAGATAGAAAAATTATAAGGTGTTATCACATAAGTACCTTGTTCAGCAAGCCTTTGCTGATTTCACTTTTTTTGCCTGTTTAGATCAAGGGACTCTGTCAGACTAGGTTAATCTTAGACTCTTTTGTCAGTTCGGACTCATTAGCCCAAGCACGACCCTTTTGCATCTTTTTTTTCTTTTTTTTTTCTCAAAGATTTATTACCCCACTGAAGATACATCTTCAGAGATGTGAAAGAACTCCTTCAATATTTGAAAATTTTCTCCCACTAAGCATCATCGAATTTACAACTAAATTCATGTTCTTTGCTGCTCTCAATAACACCACACGATGATATGATCATTTGACCACTTCTGATGAGTATCTTTGATCGCATCACATGGGTTGGATATGAAAACTTCAGATGCTGGGTCCATAATCATATGTAGGATCTATACGTGCTCTAGAACTATTCACAACTTTCGATACCAATTATTGAAGTTGGATCCTATAAATCAGTCACTATCAAATAGTGAATGGAGCAATGTACATCTAGCCATAACTGAAAGAAAAATACAAGACCTCTATGTTTATGAATTGATTGAGCCTAAAGACTTGGACTTTAGTCTAAAGGTTCTCCCACTATTTTAGTCAAATTGGTAGCCTCTATCTCTAATCTGAAGAATTACCTTAATTCTTTAGCGGATACTAGAATCCATATAGATTGCATACAAGTTTGAGGATGGCTCGATCAACCCATATGTGTCAATGCGTAGGTTCTCAACCAATTATTTTTTTAAATAATTTTTAGTACTTAATTTTATCTCAAATTTTATTTCAGTAGGCGATGGGCCTCCACTGAAAGTTTTGGTTAGGTCAAACCATTAACATAAATCTACTTAGTATTTTTAACTAATGAATGATCAGGTCTGAGGATGGCTCGATCAATCCAAATATCATTAGATAGTACAACAAAGTCATCATATGATGAATGATAATTTCATCATTCAAAGAGAACATCAGATGGATGGCATCTACAATGTCAATAAAAAATAATAGATCCATTATCATTCATCTAAATGGGAGGCTATGATCTAGTTATCCCCATAACTAGCTCATTTTATGGATCTAATAATTTAGAGAATTTAAGAATCAGTTTAGAGAAGAGATGAGAAAAGATCAATCAGTAAACCACAATCCTCCCACTGACTTCACTAAGTCATTGAATTGGATCAGGTTCATACTAGTTGAAATGGCACCTAGATCAGTCACACTGATCAACCTTAATGACATAGGTCAACTCGAATCACTTAATAGTCTAATCAAGATATAATTCACCAAATTGGCCAGATAAGTGAGATCGGTGGGAGGGTCTGCTAAGCTTGCCTTAGACACCATCGAAATGGCCTGATAAGCCACTCCTAATTAAAAACTACCGATCAAAATACCAAACTTATCTTAGATACTAATTGGTTAATTAGTTTCGATTTGACTAACCTAATGATTCAGATTCAACCACTAAACCATAATTGAGATCCATTTGGTCTAATCAAAGATATGGACTTGACTATCTACAACTATTGTATTGGTTCTAAAGAAATTCTGATTTAATCTAATTCAATATTTGGTTAGATTTAATCAATTTCTCTAGTTAGTCCATTAACTCTTTGATTCTAACCTTAGGTCTAACCTAATTAAGAGGACCTAATTTGAGCTAACCCATACTCATATTTTATGTAATATCATTAGATCTCAAATCACAATTCTAGATCTAATCAACTCAACACTTAATTCTCAATTAAGTTTTGCATCAACATGGTTAAGGCTATGGTTTGAAATAATTTTATCCTTTCATTTTGTAAATAATTTATAACAAATTTCATGTAAAAATTTTTTATTCTAAAACTAGATTGACTTAGTCACTATTGAGCCAGCTACACAAGAAGATTGGATCAACTCAGTTCAAAATTAGGTCGACTCAATAATTGTGCGAGCACGATTCAAGGAGTTTCAGATCTGAAAATTCTTGCATAACACTAAAATAAAATCAATCATAATACTTTTAGATCATATCTAAAATTTTTTATAATTAAAAATTTTATTTTTTCATAATTGAAATAATTTTAATCACATAAATTAGATGTCTTATATTTCATACAACTTTGTATCACTTACAACAAACCTAGGATTTCAAGATTTAGGATTTTGCAGAAAAATAAGTTTTTCCTTTCATATTTTTTTTTATGGGATCTAATCATATGGCACCCCTACATGTCATAAGAGCACCCCATCAAATGAGAAGAGAGGATCTTTAAACCCTTCTTGCTCCTATGACCGGACAGCCTGGTGATCAACGCAATCCAAGTACTTGCTAATCGGATCATCTAATCTAATCATATATCATATATGCATGAATTTAGATCTAATCTAAATTATATCATATTTGATTATAATCTTAGATCATATCTAAATCAGATTATAAATATCACATGCATGATATAAAATCAGATTTTATCAATGATCAGCACAAACTAGGACAACCTTTTCACTGTAAGGGGTAAACTCTGTAGCAAGACAACCTTATGTTAGTTTGCACGATCAACCATTAATTAAATTTAGATCAAAATATTATATATCATATTTAAATAAATTAAATTTTAAATTTAATGTGCACATAAATTATGTTATATAGAACCTAGGCTCTGTTACCACTGTTGGGATGTGTAGGTGATTTCATGCATGTATTTCAAAATTTTTTTAAAAAAATTATAGTAGAAGATAATTAGATTAATCTAATTAATATAATATGTATATGATCTAATCATCAAATAAACCTACTCTAAGATCTATGACATGTTATGTTGCATATAAAATCTAAAATAATCTGAAGATAAAATCAGCATGCATGCATGTGAGCAGTAGATCACATCTACTTCTAATCTGAGTTTAGAACTCAATACCTGAGTATGGATCGATGATCACCACTATTAAGAACATGGTAGAAAAAGTTTTTTCTAGTTGCTCACAGCCGCACATGCATCCGACCTCTATGAAAAATCCACTTGTAGCCCCGATATGATCGATCTTCTTAGGAGTGCTAGCTCATACGAAGACCTTCTTGACCAATCTAAATCTTTTTTTCAAATCTTTGGAATCCTTTCAGAGGTTGAAGATAAACTTTTAGAAGAGATAAAGAGGTGGAAGAAATATGGAGAAGAAAATAATTTTCTTCTAATTTATTCCCTCATCCCAAACCCAAAGGATCAAAAATCTGAAATTCAGATTTTTGCGCACACCCCAAGAGAGAGGACCCTCCTCTCTATTTTTCACATCATGAACCATACCCAAACTTTCACTACATGAAAAAGTCTCTTCTGGTATCTTACACACACAAAAGAAACCACAAAAGCCCCTTTCATAGGTATGTAAGGAGGTGGGGTGAAGAGTCCTAGTGATCCTAGACTCTTACAGGATTCTACTTTCCTTCACAATTCTACATCCCAAAATATATGAAAAAAATATGAGACACCTCTTCTCATATTTTTTCACAGTAAATAAATTTTCCAACTAATCTCTCATAAAATATTTCCTCAAAATATCACACATATAAGGAGAAATAAATTTATTGGCATGGAGAGGTTGATCTAGATGAGAACAGATTTTCATCATAAGGAATATTTTAAAATCTAATTTTAGAACCTTTCTTTTATCACAACCAAATTAAATTTGGATGTCAGATAGATAAGAAAAGAACTCTTTGGTGTAAAAAATCTCATACAAAATAATTTTATGTATGATGATATATGACATGCAAATTGAGTTGGCGCAGAGAGAAGAGTCCTATTCCAATAAGGACTCTAAGTTTCCTTATTTGAATCCAAATCAAATCACATCTATTTTAGCCCAAATAAAATATATAAAATTTAATTTAATTAGATTTATAAATTTTTAATTAAATTAAGAATTGATTAAACTAAAGTTCTGATCAAATCAGGGATAATTCTTCCTTAGCAATTAGATCATCTCATAACCTAATCGGGTCAAATCTAATTGAATCCAATTCAATTAGATTTTATTTAATCCTCTTTTCTCAATCAAATTGAACTATTTAGTAATTTAATTACTAATTTATCTTTTATTAATTTACTAATACTTGATAAATTAATTTATTATAACTTTTGCATAAGGTTAACCATCCATCGAATTAACGATTAAGCCCTTGAACGATTCTCAATCGTTGATCAGCCACATGATCAGTCAGAATCTTTTTTTGAGTGTGACTCCATATGTTCTAACCTAAGCTGGTAGCATAAGAATAACTTTCTAAATCAATCGATGCAACCATCTAGCAATGATGATCCGACATCTGGATAGGTCGAATGATGGCGCAGCAAAATTCAAGAACCTATTGGCATATGGTTACCGTATAATTCATCCCTTTAACCCTAATGCTCGAGGATGATCTAGGATTTAACTATCAATCCTACATAAGTCATCCATATTATATTTTAATCTTTTTCAAATCCATCATATGGATTATCCGGGTTCAGATTTTGCTAAATTGAAATATACTGATGCATATCTTCTACTAGTTCGGAGGGGTCAATCCCATCTTGACTCATGCACCGACTTGACAAGTATTTGCTGCACTCAAAAATCTTCTATCACTGAATTAGAAACTCAGTTAGTCCGATACTAAAGTACAGTGAGTTGCTTGCAAGTCACCATGGTGATCTCAGATCAGAGGGACACTTATATCCATACCCTTCGTGAGCTACTCTTGAAAAAAGAGTGCTCCACAGTTGGTCATGTTTAGTGACGATATACTCCTATATCTCACCTGCATGCCATACCAATATCTCCATACTATTTGATTATGAAGACAATCAACGCATATGGCACACAACAACCTACACTTGATATCACTATCATCCTAGTAATAGCATCTTATTTGGTCGCGAACCAATTTAAGGACTATGCGATAAATCCTCCTTTATTGATCAAAGTAGTCCTAAAGACTTCATCATAATATAGGAGTTTGTTAGAAGATATAATTTTATGATGAAAAATACCATATAACTTTTATTATTTATCAATTCATATATATTTATAATCAATGCAATCATCAAATGATTGACTTTAGAACATAATTTTCAATAATCCAAACTGGTCAACATGTTGGTCACTATGGAAGAAACCTTGAAGAGTTCAAGGGATACTGTTCTCACTGTGGAGCGAACTTCTTCCAAGAGAAAGTCTACTGGGAAGAAGAAGATAAAATCCGTTAAGAAGTAGAAGAAAAGAGCAAGCCAAAAAAGTTTCTAAGAAGGCCGAAGCAAAGAAAAGTATTTCCACTGTGATGCTGAAGGCCATTAGGGGAGAAACTGTTCACTCTACTTGGAGAGTCTAAAGATCAAAAAAGATGATAAACTTTCAGAAGGTATGCTCGTAATTGAATCTAACCTTATAGTTTCTTCTACTTCTAGTTAGGTATTGGATGCTAGTTCGAGTACTCATATATGTACTTCAATGCAGGATCTAATAGAAAGTAAGAGGTTGAAAAAAGTATTGGGTTTTGGTGATGCAGTGGAATATATATTTCAAAATTTTTAACATGCATTAAATTAATGAAAACAAGGTTTAACAATTAAACTCAGCCACCAAAACTCAAAACCCTAGGAACCCCTTGATGATTACAATCAAATTATAAAATAAGGATATAAGGAGAAGACCAAAAGTCATATACCACCATGAAGACCACGAACTAGTGATTTTGATATCTCCATGAGACTCCAAAGCAGAAGTCCTTCAATGGTGATCCACACAGGATTGATTAGGGCCCTTCCCAACTCGTCATAGTGCTGCAGCCTTCTTCGCAAGTGCGCTGTCGATTGTCCTTCACATGAACATGATGCACCATTGCTTGCATGCCTTCATGACCTCCACTAGGATCACTCTAGAACTCCTTTCCCAATGTATCAAACTACACTCTAATCAGATTTTATGTTCAACACATGAACAATTTGATTTTAGGATAAGTATCTCATACTTTCCTTTTTCCTTCCTCTCTTTCTTTCTATTTTTTTTCTCTTTCCCTTTAGATTTTTACTTCAGATTTTTACCACCTCATCCTTATCTAATTTCATATTCAAAATAGATTTTGAATGAATTTTATGCCATATGGGGCACCCCTTAAATAAGGGATGAAGAGGCACCACACAAGACACCAAGGGATGCCAACTCTTGGCGTCCCATCTTCCTTACATGCAAATATAAATTTTTAATGTGTAAACCCAATGAATATGGTATGAAATAGGAAGTGTTTTATCTATAGAAGGACTCTTCCTCTACCAAAAAAAATTTGAATGCCATAAAATAGCGCGTGGAAAGGGAGAACGCATGGAATTAAAGAGTCCATGACAAGGTGGACTCTTCCACATTCAACTCACAAAATATGGGCATCCCTTCTAATATTTGGTGTGGAATTTTGTCCAAGAGAAGGATTCTTCTTCTACTTCCATGCCTCAAAATCCAAACATCATCTCATGACATGAGGTTATTAAAAGGAATGCATGAATAATTAAAGGAAGAAAAGAGTTTGATATGAATTGGACTCTTCCAATTCACCATCCAAATTTCCATGGGATGTCCAATTTATTTCTAACATGGAGTTCCTTCCAAGAGAAGGACTCCACTATATCTTCCATGTCCCATATCCCAATGGCTTCATCTGATGGTGCAAAACATAAAGGGATCTAAAGAAATTAAGATACCACGTTAAGAAGGACTCTTACTTCTTAATGCCAAAACAAATAGGGCGTGTAAAATTTATTTGGATGTGGCTTTTGACATGGAGGAGGCTGGTTCCATGTGAAAGTCTTCCATAAAATCAGATAAAACTATCTAATTAATTAAATGGTTCAAACCCAATCATATTGAGTCAAGGCAACAAGACTAGGTTAGCACAAACATCTTTATACTAAACTCAATTGGAAACTTGGGTTAATTCATATGCTAGCCACTCAATTAACCAATTGAATTTATAATAAATTTAAATTGATTAGATCAAGATTAAATTTTTATTGTGTGTGATCCATTGGGTTCCAAATCTAGCCAGTAGTGGACCTAAACTCTCGACAAAATTCTAATCCGATTGGATTAGGTTAGCTCAAGAGTCTCAATCAACTAGGACTCTTCCTAATTGATTCTAGAATTAAACTCTTTTAGTTCTGTCGAGTCTACAAATCAAGATTGATATCTAGCAATGTATCATAACTATCTGAAAGATTTAAAATTTGATAGAAATACCAAAATTATCTTTCCATGATGAGTTATCGTACAATTCAATCCTTCGATCACATAATATCTCGAAAAGGCTATAGATATAAAAATATTGAAAGAATTATGCCCTACAAACCAATCACATATGGGATGTGATAGAGTATTTATTATAAGTAATCTTTCAAACTCATGTAATTGACATTAATATTATTAATAAAATTGATATTTTAAATTCATTATATGCTGCATCTTATTAATTTTAAGATTATAATGAACCCCATAGGTCTGGATAATGATTTTAGGGTCGTGATGAGATCACGCCAGTGTGACCTAAATCTTTGATAGCCTTGATCTAAAATATTTTTAGTCATTGATATATTGAGTCGGGGATCAATGATACTGATAAGACTGGTATGTCCTATGTATGCTCAAAAATGAAGATGGTTGATCTCACAATCATTTGTGTGATGATACTAATATAAGGATATGGGTGCTCATTAGAGAATGAGTTCACTGAATTGACCTATGAGAGAATAATCAGATGGAGTCTTATTTACATATCAACTGATAATTCTCTAGTGAAAGTTGTGTAAGTGATCTTTGACCTGAGGTCACCATGGTACCTTGTGTATATGGATCCATATTTTGGTTCACTACCTACCTTGATTCTCTGATCCTTATATGGGGTGTTCTGGATATGGTGAAGTATGCATGGAGGTTATGAGTGATCAATAACGGATCAATGGCTCCTAATAAGGGGAGCGAACATCCTATGTGATCTCATAGGATGGTGATTCAGGAAGTCTTTGACCAAAGTAAGGTGATAATTAGAAAATAATTTTTAATATATCATTAACTGAATCATCACCTTCAGATCAAGATATATAAAGATAAGTGATTAGGTTTGACATATTTTCATATCCATAGCTCATCTGGGATGTTGTTTGACTGAAAGATTAAATTACATAGGAACTTGCCACTAAAAGATATTTTGATAATTTTTTATTAAAATTTTATATCTTTTAGATAGTTATGACATATTGCTAGACATCAATCTTGACTTATGAGCTTGATAAAAATTGAAAAAATTTAATTCTGGAATCAATTTGGAAGAGTCTAAGTTGATTGGAACTCTTCAGGTGACCTAATCTCATCAGATTAGGGTTACGTCGAAAGTTCGGATCTACTGCTAGCTAGATTTGAAACCCAATGGATCGCACACTTTGAGACTTAGTCTTAGTATAATTTAATTAGAGTTTAATATAAATTTTATGGGTTAATTTGATATGCTAGCACATTGTATTAACCCAAGTTTCCAAATTGGTTTGGTTCAAAGTATTTAAGCTAACCTAGACCAGTTGGCTTTGACCTAATGAGATTGGGTCAATTTGGATTGGATCCTTATCCAACTTGGATCAGTTTCAAGTAGAGAAGGACTCCTCCATGTTCACCCAAAGCTACACAAAAATATAATTACCACCCACCTCAAATCAGCATAAGAAATAAAGAGTCCTTCTTAAAGAAGGCTTTTTATTAAACACGTTGCCTTAGAAGATAAATCAGAAATCTTATGTTTTGATTCCAAAAATTAATTAAATTTTATGGCATGTAGAGAAGGAAGAACCCTTCTACTTTACATATCTAAATCTCCAAAAATTCACTTGGTGAATTTATTTGGTGTGTGGGAAGTTGGAGCACCAAAAGTTGGCACCCCTTCATCCCATGTAACATCCCCTAGTCCCCTATTTATAGGGTATGCCCCAAATGGCTTATAAGTGAGATTTTTGGATGAGCTAGAGAGAAGGGATGTGGAAATTATAAAAAAAAATCTAAAAAAATTTTGAGAAAAAAAAAAGAGGGAAATTTGAGGGGCAAAAGTTGCTACAAGGGTGGTGAGATTTTCAGCAAGTATTGCTGGAGTGCCCTAGGATTTAGTTTTTTTATATATTGAAGCTAAAAATTAAATCTTAGATAGGAAATCTGAAGAGTATCTTCTTGGTATCATTTTGGTGGTAAGATCAAAAATAACTGAGCTTTGGTGCGATCGTGACGTAAGTTTGAAGCCGACAATGTTCTTGAGAAGACAAGGCTATGGCTGCGCACCGATTGGGAAGGACCATGGCCAACTTTCGTGTGGAACACCGTTGGAGGACTTCTATCTTGGGGTCTTATAGATAACACCAATATGCCACTTTTCTATTTTGGTTAAAGTATAAAATTCTATCTCTTTGCATGATTGAATTTGCTTTGATCGTATTCGGCAAGGTGATTCTAGGATTTTAGGTTCGACTCGATAGTTTTATTTGATAAAGCTATTGATTTGAGTATTTTAAAAAATTTTAAAAATTACTTTTTACTATGTGGCTGGAACCCAATAGTGGTATCAGAGCCACCCTTGTCTAATTCGATAAAACAAGTGCAACATAGTAGCTTAGAATTGTTCTTATTCATATCCTGCCAAAAATGTAGCATTATTTTTGCTTCGATTCTTCAAACTCAAAAAAATATTTTTAACTTTTTATGAATCTTGATTCTAAATTTTAATTATTAAATTATAAATTTATGATAATTTGAAATTTTATTATCATGGTTCCATGATAATTAAATCTATGTATAGCTAATAAGGATGTTATGCATGCCTAATTAGATTAGAGTATGTTATATTATATAAATTTGTTAGTTATATGTTATGCCTTTGATTGCACCCTGATATATTTTTTGGCATGATAATGTGATTACCATTTTGAATAGTAGAAGTATGCAAATTTGCATAATTTGTAGTGTACATTTTATGCACTTATATAGTTAGGATGTGTCGAAACCAGTTTAAAGTCCCTCATAAAATTATATTAAGTTGTAATATCAAGATTCACTTTTAAATCAAAAGTCAAATTCTTAAGATCAATTGGTGTTGAGAAAAATGTGAAAGGTAGTTTTCTAATTAGGTCCGTATGCTGGCCTGGCCAACTTTATTGGGGTCTAGAAAAGCTACGGGGAGCCTCCCACCTACTTACCTGGCCAATTTAGTCTTCTTGAATTTTGGACGTAGATTGATTAGTGATGTAGACACTACAAGGGTCATCCTTCAAACTTGGTTGATAGAGTATATCAAGATCTTAGTGAGCTTGTGTGCTATCTACAAGGCTTACTATAGAAATTGATATGATGTTGATCAACTGCATATTGATGCTTATGGCATATTTGAATAGTGTTGTTTTGTTGTGCTATCCATAAGGATAGCATTGTTTAAGTATGACTATATGAGATTGAAGGGATAACTTAACTAGAACACTATAGTTTGTTGTGCTATCCATAAGACTATATGTGATCTAGAGGTCAGAATGAAAGATGTTGAGAATTATAAAGGTACAATTGGTAAAGAGTTATCTACTCTTGAACACATGAATACTTATTGTGCTATCCATAAGGTATTTGTGAGGAATAGGAATCTCAACCCCACTAAAAAATATTATTATGTTTCTCGATTTTCATATTTGAGGGCTATGAAGTTCGATAAAATAGTGGGAGACACAATTAGACAAAAATTTTAGTCTAGTTGTGAATATCTTCATGAGTTGTCCGCTTATATTATGTTCATGTCATTGTAGACTAATTATACTTATGGCATCCTCACTATCCCTTAAAGGTATCCTAAATACTAACAAGTTGATCGGATCCAACTATGTTGACTGGTTAAGGAACTTGAGAATTGTTCTCACTCAGGAGAAAGTCTCCTACATTCTGGATACACCTGCTCCAATTTTTTTTGGGGAAGATGCTTTCGAGGAGGAAAGAACTACATACAAGATGTGGAAAGATGACAGTGTGACTGTCAAATGTATCATGCTTGCCTCCATGAGCAATGAGCTCTAGAGGCAGTATGAGGACATAGACATTCTCTCTATTTTTTTTAATCTTAAAGAGTTATATGGGGAGCAAAGTCGAACTACTCGATATGAGATATCGAAGCAGTTGTTCCGTGCCCATATGACTGAAGGCTCTTTCATGCAAATGCATGTCCTAAAGATGATTGATTTGATCACTCATCTGGGATAGCTAGATTTTGTCATGGATGATGAACTAAGCCAGAATTTGATCCTGTAGTCTCTTCCTGACTTTTTTTCTCAGTTTGTCATTAATTATCATATGAACAAATTGAACATCTGCTTGCTTGAGCTACTGAATATGTTAAAAATAGCAGAGGCCATTTCAAGGGTGAAAAGGCTCAAGTTCTTCATGTTGATAAAATCAGCAAGAAGAAGGTAAAAAAGGATTCTAAGAAAAAACTAAACTCTAAGCTAGCATCCCCAAGAAGAAGGCAAAGAAGGTCTCCGCCAAAGGTACTTGTTATCACTATGGAAAGGAGGGCCACTGAAAGAGAAATTGCAAGGAGTACCTTGTAACTGTAAAATCAGCAAATGTTGCTAAAGATTTGTATATGATGCAAACTAATTTATCATTAAGTACTTTAATGTCAGATTCTTGGATATTAGATATCGTCTGTGGTTCATACCTTTGCAAATTGTTGCAGGTCTACAGGAAATAAAGAATCTGAATCAAGTGACTTCAAGCTATTCGGTACAAGTGGAGAGTCCATTCAAGCCGGAACCATAGGAACCAAGATTTTGAAGTTGCCTTCGAAAAAAATTTAAAACTAAAGACCTGTTATTACATTCTAAATATTGTTAGAAATATTATTTCTGTACCATTGTTATTGGAACAAGGTTTTAAAATAATTACAAAGAACAGTGGTTGTTCTATATATTTTTTTAATGAATATTATGAAAGTATTTTTATTGATAATGGTCTTATATTTCTTTCACTTAATGATAATATGCTTCATGTTGATAATATGAAGAAAAGAAAGAGAGAGGATATAAATGTCACATACCTTTGACACTGCCAACTTGGCCATATAAATGAGTCAAAGATTAACAAGTTATACAAAGATAATTTCTTTGATCATTATGATTATGAATCATATGAAACTTGTGAATCTTATCTTATGAGAAAAATGATCAAGATTCTATTTACTGGACATAGATCGAGCGAGTAATATTTTGGACCTTGTACCTACTGATGTGTGTGGATCAATGTCGATTCAAGCCAGAGGTGGATACTCTTACTTCATCATATTTATTGATGATATGTCTAGGTTTGGATATGTGTATTTAATGAAATACAAAAAAAAATTTGATAAATTTAAAAAGTATCAAAGAATGGTTGAGAAACAAACTGGTAAAAGTATTAAAGCTCTTCGATCGGATCGAGGAGGAGAATACTTGTCTAGTGAGTTTCTCAATTATTTGAAATAAAATAGTATACTCTCTCAATAGACACCTCCTTATACTCCATAATTAAATAAAATTATGAAAAAAAAAATCACACCTTATTAGATATGGTGCGGTCCATGATGTGTTTCACGAATCTTCCATTATCTTTTTGGAGATACACCCTCGAGACTGCAGCGTATATTTTAAATAAAGTACCTTCTAAATCTATTTCTAGCACTCTATATAAAATATGGAAAAAAAAATATCCAACCTTTAACATCTTAAGATTTAGGGCTATCCAGCTTATGTGAAAAATATTGATGGACATAAGCTGGATGCTAGATCAAAAAAATATAGATTTGTAGGTTATTCCAAAGAGAATATAGGATACTACTTCTATAACCCTACTCAACAAAGGGTGTTTGTTGGTAGGCATGCCATTTTCTTGGAGAAAGAGTTTATCTAAGAAGAAGGCAGTGAGAGGTTTGTTGAACTTGAGAAAGTTCAAAGCTTACAATCCATCTAGGATTCACCGGATGGTTTTCAACCAGATGTGCCCATTGTTGAGGCACAGCAACTGCACACACCTCCTCTCCAAAGGTTGAATAGAGTGTGTAGTGTACCACTCGGGTATGGGTTTGTCATTGAGAATGACAACACAACCCACATCATTGAGCATGATGAGCCTACGATCTATTCGAAAGCTGTCATGAGTAGTTACTCTGACAAGTGGCTCAATGCCATAAAATCTGAAATAGACTCCATATATGCCAACCAAGTTTGGATGTTGGTTGATGCGCCTAAGGGTGTGACCCCAATAGTCTGTAAATGGGTCTTCAAAAAGAAGAGTGGAGCAAATGGCTAGGTGAAGACCTATAAGGCTAGGCTTGTGGCAAAAGATTTCATACAAAAATAAGATATTGATTATGAAGAAATCTTTTCATCGGTAGCCATGCTCAAGTCTATTCGGATAATGCTTGCTATTGTAGCATACCATGACTATGAGATCTGACAGATGGATGTCAAGACTGTCTTTCTCAATAAAAATCTTGAGGAAGAAGTCTATATGACTCAACCAAAGAGATTTATCTCAAGTGGGAGAGCAAATCAGGTATGCAAGCTGAATAGATCCATATATAGATTAAAGCAAGCATCAAGGAGCTGGAATATCCATTTTGATGAAACAATCAAATCGTTTGGCTTTATCAAAAATATGGATGAATCTTGTGTGTACAAGAAGAGTAGTGGGATTGCTATTGTCTTCTTGGTCTTGTATGTGGATGACATACTGCTCATTGAGAATGATATCCCGATGTTGCAATCGGTTAAGACTTGGCTATCACAAAAGTTTTTCATAAAAGATTTGGATGAAGCATCCTATATACTTGGTATAAAGATCTATAGGGATAGATCGAAAAGGATGCTAGGCTTGTCCTAGTCTAGATATATTGATCTTGTGTTGAAGAGGTTCAACATAGAGAGAAGTAAAAGAGGTTACTTGCCCATAGGTCATGGCATACAACTCTCTAAGAAGATGTCTCCTAAGACACCTGAAGAGAGAAATAGAATGAGTTCTATTCCTTATGCTTCGATAGTAGGATCAATAATGTATGCTATGTTATATACCAGACCTGATGTGGCTTATGCCTTGGGTATTATAAGTAGATTTTAGGCTGATCCCGAGGAGGATCATTGGAAAGCTATGAAAAATATACTCAAATACTTGAGAAGAACTAGAGATATTTTTTTAATATATGGTGGATTTGATTTAAAACTCAATTCTAGTTTTTAATCTGATCTGGATGATAGCAAATCAATATCTGGATATGTGTTCACCTTGTATGTGGTGCAGTAAGTTGGAAAAGTTTCAAACAGCAACCTATTGCTGACTTGATCACTGAGGTTGAGTATATTGCTGCAAATAAGGCTGCTAAGAAGGCCGTCTGGATAAAAAAAATCATCACAGAGTAGGGTGTAGTTCCAGAGATTGAACAATCAGTGCCTCTTTATTGTGATAATACTGGGACAGTTGCTCAAGCCAAAAAACCAAGATCTCATCATAAATCCAAGCACATCCTAAGATGGTTCCACCTTGTTCGGGAGATAATCGAAAGATGCGATGTGATCATAGAGCGAGTTGACACCAAGAATAATATAGCAGATCCGTTCACTAAGACCTTTCAATGCAACAATTTGACTGCCACCTTGATAGCATGGGTATTAAGTATAGGGGCGATTGGCTTTAGTGCAAGTAAGAGATTGAAAGAATTATGCCCTACAAGCCAATCGCATATGAGTTGCAATAGAATATTTATTGTAATTTATCTTTCAAACTCATATAATTGACATTAATATTATTAATAAAATTGATATTTTTGATTCATTATATGCTGCATCTTATTAATTTTAAGATTATAATGAACCCCATAAGTCTGGACAATGATTTTAGGACCGTGATGAGATCACACCAGTGCGACCTAAATTCTTGATAGCCCTGATCTAAAAATTCTTAGTCGTTGGTATATTGAGTCGAGGATCAATGATACCGGTAAGACTGGCATGTCCTATGTATGCTCAGAAATGAGGGTGGTTGATCTCACAACTACTTATGTGATGACACTAATACAAGGATATGGGTGCTCATTAGAGAATGAGTTCACTGAATTGACCTGCAAGAGAATAATCAGATGGAGTCTTATTTACATGTCAACTGATAATTCTCTAGTGGGAGTTGTGCAAGTGATCTTTTGACCTGAGGTCACCATGGTACCTTGTGTATATGGATCCATATTTTGGTTCACTACCTAATTTGGTTCTCTGATCCTTATATGGGGTGTTCTGGATATGGTGAAGTATGCATAGATGTTGTAAGTGATCAATAAGGGATCAGTAACTCCTAATAAGAGGAGCGAACATCCTATGTGATCTCATAGGATGGAGATTCTTGAAGTCTTTGGCCAAAGCAGGGTGATAATTAGAAAAAGATTTTTAATTATCATCAACTGAATCATCACCTTCAGATCAAGATACTTAAAGATAAGTGATTAGGTTTGACATATTTTTATACCCACAGCTCATCTGGGATGTTGTTTTGTTGCTCCTAGATTGATTTTGATGACTACAAAACAGTTGGAAGGGATACAAATAATTTTTATGTGAAAAAGACCTTATGCTCTACAGGGGCAAAATCGTAATTTCATCAAAACTCTGATTTGATAGCATCATCGTGTAGAACAAGTGATATGTAATCTATTGGTGAAAGTTTCATGGTTTTTGGACTTATATTTTTGGAGTTATGAAGGTTTGAAGTTCATGAGTCGACTCATGAGTCAACTCATGAAACTATGAGCTGATTGGCACGCAAAGATTAGCCATGGCATGCTGGTTTTCTGGCTTGGCACGACCTGTGAGTCGACTCATGAGTCGACCTCTGCTGTTTTGGGCCAAGAAAATTCAGAAACCCAATCTCTGGACTTTGCAACAGAGGTCGACTCATGAGTCGACCCCTGAGGCATGAGTCGACTCATAAGTCGACTCATATGTCGGGATTTGCCTGTAACGGCTAGTTTTTGGCCAGATTTGGTTGCTTTTTAATGCTGCTTTTTGTGCTCTAACGGCTCTTTTTCTGCCTAGTTTGTTTTCCCTTGTCTCTTAAGGCTATAAAGGTTTCAAAAGGTGGAAAACAAAAAGAAGAGAGATCCAAATATCCAAGAGGCATTCAAGTGATTTGAAAAGAGAAAATCAAGAGCATTCAAGAGGGCATTCAAGTGCATTCAAGAGAAGGTTTTTCAAGCCAACTACTCAACATCATTCAAGAGCTCATTTAAAGCCTTCAAGAAGCCATCAATCAAGCTCACCAACTCCTCAAGCATTTACTTCATCTCTCATCCACTTTGAGGAAATCCAAGAAGGGCTTCTTCATTTGAGTAAAACGTATTTATTGTTATATTCGCTCACTTAAGGAGCTATTCTTGTACTTATTTGTGCTCTAAACTGATTTTATCTTGTGAGTAATTATTTTTGTTTTGGAGGGTTTCCAAAACAAGGAAAGGTTGATCCGAACCTGAAATCGGAGTGTATTGGGTTGGCTTGTACCCGGAAACAAGTGGACTAGCTTGGGATAGCTAGTGTCGGAGTTTCCGACGGTTGTATTCGGGTTGAATACAAAGTATAGTGGATTGGAATTCTCAAGTAGGAGCTTGGGGAGTGGATGTAGGTGCAAGGTTGGCACCGAACCACTATAAATCATTGTGTTTGTGGCATGCTTTATTGTTTCTCTTTAATTCTCCATTATATCCTTGCATTCTTGTTTTAAGTAATTAATCTCAAACTAAAGTCTCTCTCCTCATTCATCAAGCTTTTGATATATAATTTTTACAAGTAATTAGTTAAGCCTAAAATTTTTAAAACCCAATTCACCCCCCCTCTTGGGTTGCATAGCTGGGCAACAAGTGGTATCAGAGCCCGGTGCTCTAGCCCTTCTTTGATCTAACAATCAAAGAGCCAAAGATCTATGGCAACCCACGTCGGCACTTCTCTAGCCGAGGGCAATCTACCAACCGACCTCCACTTTTCAATGGGTCTAACTACACCTATTGGAAAGCTCGGATGAAAATTTTCATACAAGCACTAGACTATGATATGTGGAGTATCATAGTGAACGGTCCACACACACCCACCAAGATAATAGATGGTGAGGAGTCAACCAAACCCGAAAGAGAATGGGATGAGGTTGATAAGAAATTGGCACAGTTAAATGCTAAAGCTATGAATGTTCTTTATTGTTCACTTGATGCAAATGAATTTAATCGCATTTCTACCTGTGCATCTGCTAAAGAAATATGGGATAGGTTAGAAGTAACCCATGAGGGAACAAATCAAGTAAAGGAGTCTAAAATAAACATGCTTGTACATAAATATGAGTTATTTAAAATGGAGCATGATGAGTCCATAACTGCTATGTTTACTCGCTTTACTGATATAATTAATGATTTGAAGAGTCTTGGCAAATCTTATACTAACAGTGAGCTTGTAAGGAAGATTCTCAGGTCATTGCCAAGAACCTGGGAAGCCAAGGTGACTGCTATCCAAGAAGCAAAGGACTTGAACACTCTACCTCTAGAAGAGCTTCTTGGATCCTTGATGACTCACGAGCTTAGCATGAAGCAACATCAAGAGGATGAAGTCAAAAAGAAGAGAACCATTGCCCTCAAATCCACAGCCTCTCCTGATGAAGAAACTGACGACACAGAAGATGAAGAACAGGATGAAGAAATGGCACTCATCACCCGAAGATTCAAGAAGTTCCTAAGAAAGAGGAAACAGGGGATGAGAAAGAGACCTTTCACAAAAGGGGAACAAAGCAAAGAGAAAGAAAAGATCAACCCCTTATATGCTATGAGTGCAAGAAGCCGGGGCATTTCAAATCCGAATGTCCACAATTGAAGAAAGGTCCCAAAAAGTTCAAAAAGAAGGCAATGATGGCCACATGGAGTGCGAGCGACGACTCAAGCTCCGATGAGGAGACCTCAACAGAACAAGCCAATCTGTGCCTTATGGCACACGATAATGAGGTAATTTCTGAAACCCCTAGTAAATTTACTTTTGAAGAATTGCATGAAGCCTTCAATGATTTAATTGATGAATTGAAGAAACTAGGAATGAAAAACAAAGAACTAAAACTGAAAAATCAGTCTTTAGTAAAACTAGCAGAAAATCTTTCAGTTGAAAAATCTACTTTGCTTCAAGAGAACCAAAGCCTAAAGAATGATATTAATAAGCTGAAACCTATAGTAGATAAATTCACCTTAAGTTCAAACAAACTAAATATGATTCTTGAAAATCAAAAGGCCGTATATGATAAGGCCGGACTTGGCTATAACCCCTTAAAGAAACAAAAATTTTTGAAAAATATTTATGTAAATTATTCAAGTAACAAGCCTACCAATACTACTTGTTTTAAATGTGGTAGAATAGGACATAAATCTTACACTTGTGCAAACATAACTGTAAAGAAAATATGGGTTCCAAAAGGAACCATCTTGACTAACCAAAAAGGACCCAAGAAAGCTTGGGTACCTAAAACAAAAACTTGATATTTGTTTGCAGGTGTATCTAGCATCCCATGGAGAAAACAGGAAATGGTATCTGGACAGTGGATGCTCGAGACACATGACTGGTGATGAATCACAATTCATCACGCTTGATGCTAAGGATGGAGGGATGGTCACCTTTGGAGATAATGGCAAAGGAAAGATCATCGGGATAGGTAACATTGGTATCACTCCCTCCAAATATATTGAAAATGTTTTGTTAGTTAAAGGTTTAAAGCATAACTTACTTAGCATTAGTCAATTTTGTGATAAAGGGTATAAAGTAGTTTTTGAATCATCTGTTTGTATTGTGACTAGTCCTATTAATGATGGCATCAAATTTATAGGACATAGACATGGCAATGTTTATATGGTAGATCTAAATGATTTAGCCAAATTAGACATGCAATGCCTAGTATCCTTAAATGCTAAAGTTAATGAGACTAGTTGGCTTTGGCATCGTAGACTTGCTCACATTAGCATGCATTCTCTTTCAAAATTAATTAAGAAAGAATTAGTTCATGGCTTGCCTAAACTGAATTTTGAAAAAGATAGGATTTGTGATGCATGTCAACTAGGTAAGCAAACTAGAGTTTCATTTAAATCCAAAAATATTGTTTCAACTTCTAGACCATTAGAGCTTTTGCATATGGATTTATTTGGACCAACTAGAACCACAAGTCTAGGAGGAAAATGATATGGTTTTGTAATAATAGATGATTATTCATGTTTACTTGGGTTTTCCTTTTGGCACACAAAGATGAAACTTTTCATATTTTCACTAAATTTCATTGAAAAGTCACTAATGAAAAAGGATTTTCAATTCAAAATATTAGAAGTGACCATGGAACTGAATTTGAAAATCAAG